>NC_133769.1:116324181-116583627 GCF_003597395.2 Chelonoidis abingdonii
ATCTGTATAAATAAGATAGTTTGTGTCTTGTATGGTGCTCACATTATCTGGGTGTATTAGCAGAGCTCTGTGCTAATAAAACAGAGTGGTCTGACAAACTGTGAGTCCTGAGTCTAACTTTGACATACAACAGAAAGGCCCTTGGAACACTTGGGAAAAGTCTAAAATCATTTAACTAAAACTCATGCTAGAAAGGGCCCAATATGTTTGAGAACCTTGTTTTGAGAGCTGGTTTCTAGTTGATATGTTTTGAGACTGCTCAAGGTTGTTTTGGTTTTGATTTAAAATGTTTGGGTTAAAAGATTAGTGGAGCTCTCTGGAAAAGACTGCTGTGAGCAGCATAGTAGTTCTAAACTGATGGACTGAGAAGTATTAACGGGGCGGCTCCAGGCCTCAGTGCGCCAAGCGCATGATTGGGGCGGCATGCCGCGGGGGGCGCTCTGCCGGTTGCCGAGAGGGTGGCAGGTGGCTCCGGTGGACCTCCTGCAGGTGTGCGTGCGGAGGGTCCACTGGTCCCGCGGCTCCAGTGGACCTCCCGCAGAAGTGCCCCCCACGGCATGTTGCCTTGCTTAGGGGTGGCTCTAGACATTTCCCCACCCCGAGTATAAACCCCAGAATAACTTGGAAAGGGCAGTTTGTCTTGTATTCTCTGTTTGCCATGTGTGTGTGCGCGCCCGCACGTCTCTCTTTTTTTCTTTTTTTTTTAAATTTTGTTTCCCCTAACTTTCTGCTCCAATTTAGGGTGCTTAACTTCTTGAACCTTAGGCCATGGTGTTTATCAAATATTATCAATGTACACAAGCCAGTCATTCATTTGTAGGGTTTTTTGTTTGTTTTTTGCTCATGTGAGGTTACCTGCATTGCCTCCTTCCCCTGGGAAAGAAGAGGAAACTGTCATGCTGTAGGATTTCGTCTCTGATCTAGCCTTTCCAACCTGATCTCAGATGAGCTAGAGAACTCTGCATATCCCAGGAGACAACCACAACTCCAGCCTGCAGCTGGCAACAATCACCAGCCAGCTAATAGTGAGCCGTTAACAAAAGCATCTGTTCTTTCTTCCTCTTCCACTTTCCTGTCTTCTTGTTGTTTATGTTTGTCAGTCTGGGTTTTGTTGGGGAAAGTGATCTGACAAAACTCACAGCTTTATAAGTATATTAAGAATGTTTTGATTGTAATATTTAAGAAAGGGGTTAAGAAACAAAGCTGGTGTGGAAACTTGCAATTTTTCCTGCATACTTGCACTACACTTTCATTAGAACAGGGGTAGGCAACCTATGGCACACGTGCCAAAGGCAGCACGCAAGCTGATTTTCAGTGGCACTCACACTGCCTGGGTCCTGGCCACCGGTCCAGGGGGCTCTGCATTTTAATTTAATTTTAAATGAAGTTGGTTAAACATTTTAAAAACCTTATTTACTTTACATACAACAATAGTTTAGTTGTATATTATAGACTTATAGAAAGAGACCTTCTAAAAACATTAAAATGTGTTACTGGCACGCGAAACCTTAAATTAGAGTGAACAAATGAAGACTCAGCACACCACTTCTGAAAGCTTGCCGACCCCTGCATTAGAAGATTAAATATTTTACATGAGAAGTGAGCCTCAGACTGTGAAAATAACACTAAGCACTAGTTGTGGGGTGCAAGAGTAACACCTAATTCAGAAGTTCTCAAACTGGGGGTAGGGACCCTTTAGGGATTCACGAGGGTATTATGTGGGGTGTCACAAGCTGTCAGACTCCACCCCAAACCACGCTTTATCTCCAGCATTTATAATGGTGTTAAATGTATAAAAGTGTTTTTAATTTATAGGGGGGGTTGCACTCAGAGGCTTGCTATGTGAAAGGGGTCACCAGTACAAAAGTTGAGAACTACTGACCTAAACAATCCATAAACAATGACATTTGAACTTGGGATCTCTGACAATGAAATCATGAACCTTTCCTCTTTGAGCTGAATTTAAATCATATCACTTGTTTGCTATTGGTTGGGTGATGATTTTCCATCATGGTGCTTGTATTAATTCATTCCCCTCAGAAGGCTGAGCCTTGCTACCATGTAAAACCCTCTCCTCATGACAGGCCACTGTGGTCCTGCCTCTACTCAGAAGGAGAGGTTAACTCTTTCCCTGTCAGTCTCTATCCTAAGTTTATACTCCATCATAGGAGCTTCCAGCACCTCAGATTCCCTCCTAGCAAAATGGACCAGGGCCTCCAACTGACAACAAGATTGATTTTAGAAAACTACATGTAGAATATGTGGGGGGCTTTCAGAAGAAGCTTCCAAAACCTCCAGAGTCTGGGGCCTCTAATTCACAGAAAGTTTAAAATACACTGGGTTTTGTTAGTGCATACAGACATACATCATTCAGACAAATGTTGCCAGGATATTACAGTCTTCTGTTTTCTTTTACCAACTGATCATAGGTGCTGGAACTAGGGGTGCTGCTGCACCTCCTGGCCTGAAATGGTTTCCATTATATACAGAGATTACAGTTTGATACATTGGCTTCTAGCACCCCAACTATACAAATTGTTACAGTGCCCATGCAACTGACCAGCTTTTTCTGTCAAGAGACAGCAATGATCCAGTTCTGCAGGCTTAATAATTAATAATCTTCTCACTTTGAAAGAAATAGTAGGTGAGATACATTATGCTGCAGTAAGTGTACATTGTGATTTATGCTACTAATGTACACAAGTAATATTTTCTATTATTTAACAACTGATGGCTTTGTTAGAAACATAGGAATTGCCAAACTGGATCAGACCCATGGAAGTATAAAAGGAAAGAGAAAGGTATAAAAAAAGCCCCCAACAGGTAGAGGTGGGCTAATCCGCTCTTCACGAAGGTCTTATCCTAATCCCTAATATTTACAGAGACAACTCTGCACTCACATATGGTATTAATAATAAGGTATATGGCACTGAATCAATGTATATTAAAACTAGGATGTATTTTGTGCAAGGCTGGCTGGTAACTAGTTCTAAACATGGAACTACCCCAGTTCAGGAAATAAAGTGAGTGTGTGCAAAGGAGAGAGAGAGAGAGAGAGATCATCATCACAACACAGCTTGCATAGACCAGTACATGGTAACACTTTAACATAAATTAGAGCTGATCAGGAAATCTGGAAAAGTTCAAAATTTCTACACACTAATGGGAACAGAAATTCCAGGGTTTTTTCTTTTCATCGACAGGGTTTTTTCATTTCCAACTTTGCCTATCAGTTCCAACACATTCAAATAGCAAATAGAGATAAGGTCCGCACGCAGCCCCAACACACCACTCCTGAGTACGCACACAGCGCCCAGTTCTGCCTTGTGGGGACCGGCCTCCCGCACACTGCCGGGGAGGGCTCTGAGAACTACGCTTCCCAGAGGGCCTTGCGGCGCGCGGGACGAAGCGGAGCTGAGCGCAGCGGCGGCTTGTGGTTGGCTGGCGCTGCCGCGCTGTTTGGTTGGGCTCGTTTCCGTTGAGCAGCAGCTGGCGCTTGGATTCGCGCTTCGGTAGGCGAGGGCGCCGCTCCGGGATCGTTGCTGGGAGGCGGCAAAGGGTGGAGGAAGCGGGGGCCCGGCCGGGCGGTGGGGCAGCAGGGGGCGCTGTTGTGGCGCGGGGCAGGGACCGGCTGGCTGGGCGCTGCTGGGGGTGTGTGGGGCAGGGACCGGCTGGCTGGGCGCTGCTGGGGGTGTGTGGGGCAGGGACCGGCTGGCTGGGCGCTGCTGGGGGTGTGTGGGGCAGGGACCGGCTGGCTGGGCGCTGCTGGGGGTGTGTGGTGCAGGGACCGGCTGGCTGGGCGCTGCTGGGGGTGTGTGGGGCGGGGACCGGCTGGCCAGGCAGCACGAGGCAATTTGAAATATAGGAACTCTAGAAAGTGCAAGGTGTTTGCTCTCAATAGCTATAGGGATGGGGGTTTTTTTGAGTGAAAATCCTAAGTGTTTCACAGGTGTTTGGGTTTCTCCCTCCCTCCCCCCAGGAATCTAGGGACCAGTTTTATGCAGTTGAGAAGGAACTGCAAAAATCCTGCCCAATCAATGGTTTTTGAACATCACTGGGCATGTTTGGCACAGTCTTAGTCATTGCTCTACCAGGGACCCCGATTCCATACCCGTCACTAGAGAGGTGTTAATAGGTTTTTCCGGCCTAGCTGGCCATATGCTCTCTTCTTCCTAGAATGTACATTGTTCTCATTGCTGTAGGTGGTGGATTGAATACCATGGATTCCTCTCCAGGAATGTCCCCCACCTCCAAAAGGTCAGTATGACTGCTGCTATCCTCAAACAGCTCCTCTGCCTCTCCATTCATTTAGTTTCTAAATTGTTCTCCTGGGACTTGCTCTAACCTCTGTCATACTGCATAGCTCCAATCTTCCTTTTCCACTCATTACACTGGTGTAACGCCAGCGTCCAATCTCTCCTATCCTATAGTGTTATCACTGTTGCTGTGAGAGTCTTCTCCTCTGCAACTCCTCAATAGCACTCTAAGTCAAATCATTTAAAACCATTTTTTTACTCATAATTATTTATTTTCTCCCTTTGCTATTGTCTGTCTATAACTGTATTATTTAACTCTAAAGCAATTTCATATACAGTTGGTGTGAAAGCTGCTATACAAAATGGTTGTATTAATGTATCTTCAGCACTCACCTAAGATGTCTGGAGATTAAAGATCTTGAATTCCTCAGGTTTCTAATATATCAAAAACCTGATGTGAGCAGCAATATTGATAACAGGTCTCTAGATAGTGACACTAATGGGAACATCACTTTGATCTCATGCATTCATGAGGCATCTGGCTGGCTCTTGAGGTCTAACTGTCCAGCCAGGTTCTGACAATGGATTTGTTTAGCAAATAATTACTTACTTAAGCTGCTTTCTTAAGCCTGGTCTACACTGGGGGGGATCGATCTAAGATACACAACTTCAGCTATGAGAATAGCGTAGCTGAACTCGACATATCTTAGATTGACTTATCTCCCGTCCTCATGGCGCAGGATTGACAGCTGCGGCTCCCCTGTTGACTCCGCTTCTGCCTCTCGCCCTGGTGGAGTTCCCGAGTCGACGGGGAGCACGTTTGGGGATTGATTTATTGCGTCTCCAAATCGATCCCCGATTGATCGATCGCTACCCACCGATCTGGCAGGTAGTGTGGACCTACCCTTATTCTTAGTCCTTTTAGAGTTGACATCTGAAAACTCAGGCAGTCTACTCAACATGGCTACTAAGGGCCAAGTTTTCAGAGCAAAGCCCGAGGTCTGTGTACAGATGCACATCTACACTTGCACTTGCTCAAACACATTCCAAATTTACAAATTAATGATTCACAAAGCTCAATTTTTGTGTCAAAATTTGGAATCACAATTGCATGTGGATTTTGCATGCCGACATATATATGTGATGTTAGTGTATCCCTAAATATCATATTTAGGTGCCAAATACACACATTTAAAAGTTTCTCTCTATCCCTCGCTGTCAGTGTGTGAGAGTTTGATTTCTGTGCAGCTTAAAAGAAAGGGTTCAGTCTCCTGTTGAACCAGAACTTGTAAAGCCATTTCTAGCTGCTATTGCATCAAGGAGCAGAGATAATCCAGTAGGACCCTGAGAATGTACATTAGACTCAGCAGTCAGACATCTTTTCTGACTGAATGGAGTTTTCTTCTCTCCCTCCTCCTCCTTCACTTCAGTGCTCTGATACTGTCATCTCTGACATCTTTCCCTAGACTGACCTGGCTTACTGCTACCTCACATCTTTTTCCTCTGTGTGTCTATCCTCTATCTAGTGTCTGTTTTTTGTGTGTTTTTGTCTAGCAGCAGACTTTTTTATTACCCCCAGTAACACTTATTCTTTCTCTGCCCCTGCTTTTTCTCAGATTCCCCCTCCCCATCAACCTTGTCCCATTCTCCTTGACCCTTCTCCCACAAAAACCACCACCCGCCCTTTTCCTCCAATAGGCACCCCCCTTCCCATCACACTTGGGTGGGCAAACAGTTCCACACTAAAGAGACAAGGTGGATGAGGTAATATCTTTTATTGGACCAACTTTAACAAATTTATTTGGGCATAAGCTTTTGTGGGCTAAAACCCTAGCCTCTAAGGTGCCAGAAGGACTCATTGTTTTTGCTGATACAGACTAACACTGCTACCACTCTGAAACCTAATTTTGTATGTGTGTTCCACCATTCTGTCCAGATTGGCAGCTCCCCGTATGTCCTCCAGATATACCAATTCTCCAGCTCCAAGTCAGGGGGATTCTACTCCTCTTCCTTCCATCAGTGAGCGCCTGGCCTTCCTCCGTCCCTCCCGGGAGCTGCTGGAATATTATCGCAAGAAGATCGCTGAGTTTGATGAAGAACACGAGGACCTTTTGAAAAAGCTGGAGAGATACAAAGGATCGTATGATGAGCAGGTAAATAGCTTACTGGTGATGGACTATATATATACACACCATTGGTTGTCAGAGAAAGTTTTAATACCCTCCTTTAGTTGAAGACTTAACATAGCTGACATAATTCATGAAGGGAATTGCTAGGGAATGTGATGGGACTGAGCTGAAGGAGAATAACTATGTCTTGAGCTACTAGAAGTGAGTGAATTCTTGCCATCTGGTCTCCCAGTTTAGGAGCCAGTGGAGGAGAAATGCTGACTGAGAGAAGTCCTTTTGTTTTAGTTTATTGGGCAATACTTTTGGGAAGCCTTTACACTGTTTGGGCTTTTCTTAACCTTTGAACACTGGGTTAGATGTTCACCTGGTCTGTTGCGCTACCCTTTTTCTTTGCCCTGCACTCCACAGTGGACCTGTGAAGAGTGAATGGCTATTTGGCCAAAATTAATGAGCATTTTATTGGGACAGACTTTATTTATATTGCAGTAGCACCTGGAAGCCCCAGTCATGGACCATGACCTCATTGTGCTAGGTGCTGTACAAACACAATAAAAGTGGTTTCTGGCCCAAAGAGCTTATAATCTAAGAAAAAACTATCCTACAAAATGGAGCCTCTTCTAACAAGCAGGATGATCTTCTAATGCCTCACTATATCAGTCATAGGGTGGCTGTGTAGCTGTATCTTGTAAAATTGGCACTTTTTCTACTGAGGAGGTAGCTGGCAGAGGAGTGACCACCTTTTAAAACATTATGCACTGAGCTGCTCGTGAATCAGCCATCTCTGAAACAGATTGAGAACCCTCAGTAGATGTAGGAAATATCTCAGCTGCACATCTGGGTCAGAGTGGGGAAAGGCACCAAACATTGCAGGTCTCCCAGGTCCCTTTCCTACAGGAATGCTCTTCTGATGAATTAGTTACTTCTCCCCCGTAAAAACCATGATCGCTGAGACAATTTTGTAATCGGTCAGAATGCTTATTATTAAAGCCCGCAGTACCCCTCCCCCAGGGGAGGTTTTTGAGAATAACATCTAGGGTAGGTTGCTCCATCATGTTTAATAGTTTGTGATCACTTGGATCAAGGCAGAGGATTGCATGGTGGGAGTTGCTCACTGTTGAAAAATCTTCTCCAGACAAGCTGCCAATACTGCCCTCTGCTGGTTAAAGTTTGGTGGTCCAATTTAAGACCGTCATTTGTGAGCTTGGAAGAATTGGGTTTTTATCAGTAAATATTGATAAATCTATTTCAGGGTACACACACAAACCAATGAAAAAGGTATTTCTATCAATGATCAACATTTATGGACAGGCCAAGTAAGAAAAATGTCACTTCAGAACTTGTTAGTTTGATTTAAGTCTGTTTACTTTGTACGTTTTGACATACAATAATCAATGTTTTAATGGTTATAAAGCTTTAATATTTTGAATCTCAATGTCTACTGTCATCAAATTATTGGCTGACCTGCCCCATCCCGATAAATTTTCACAGTTGTGGGAGCTTAAGTGATAAAAATTGAAAAAAATGCTTTAAAACATAATTTTCCTCAACCGTGAAAACTTAAATTGATAAAAATAAAATTAGTAATATTAATCAATTAAAAAAAAAAAAAAAAAAAGCAAATTCTGCCAATCCTAGTCATTTGACACACTAACAGCTGCTAGTTTTAGATGCAGACTAGGGTCATCTGAGGCAAAAGATGTTCTTTATCTTTGTTGTCAGATGCTCAGTATCATTTCACGTGCCCTGTTTTCTCTCCATAGCACAAACTACAGTGGGAAATGCGTCAACGGGAACAGGAGATTGCAGAGTTACAGAAGGCTTTGAGTGACATGCAAGTTTACCTCTTCCAGGAGAGGGAACATGTGCTGCGCCTCTATGCTGAGAATGACCGGCTGAAAATCAGGTGCGGAGCTGGGAGGGGATAGGGATGGAGATGGTAGGCGGGAAGAGTTTTCTTGGCTGTTCCTCTTGGGCAAGTAGTGTTTCTGGAAGCCACATGAATTAGTAGAGTCATCTTGAAAGCTTTTTATTCTGTGTCTATACAGCACATTGCAGTGTCCTGCTGTGTAACTGGAGCACTTAGGCACTGTAATACAAGTTGTTATTAATCTCAACATGGGTCTAAAGTCAGTGGAAGTTGCAGGTGTGCCACACTTCTGAGGATCAGGCCATATGCAATCTTCCCAAATGCTGAACTGGACAAAAGAAATGCTGCTGTTACTCCTCCCTTCTATGCAGATCTACTGTACTGACCATTATTCAATTATTCCAAACTTCCTTTTTTTGAAAAAGTGAGATCACTGTGCTGCAGGACTCGTAGTCTGCAGTCCCAGAGAAACCGAGGCTCCAAGGATCTTGCTTCAGAATATAGGCCCACAAAACACGGCCGGAGTATAACAAAGAGCAAAAGTTTACCAAAAGGTCAGGTTTGATCACAAAATCACCTGCGTCAGCTTGGAGGTTCTGGTTTAACTCAACTTGACATGAGCTTGGCATAATTCTTTAGCTGCATTTCCTCTCTGCAGTTTTAGAAGCAGGAAACTCATAGAAAACACAGACCAAAGAGGGTAACTCTTCTGTTTTCCCCAGAGCTACCTGTTTTGTCTTCTGGTCAACACCCCCTGTCTGTCTTTCTTAAGATAATGAGCCTGAATAGGCACAGCTGCACCCAAATTAGCTCTCAGTAGCACGTCTCCCTAAGATGCTTCTGAACTCTGTCTGAGAATTAATCTCAGCGATTTTTGGTTAGCTTGATGGGGTCTCCTTTTATGTGTGGTGGGTAATGGTCTTATGTACCCTCAAAGGGGTGCCTAAAACCTTGTATATCAATCACATTCCAGATTGTGGTGGAATACATGGGCTTCTAAGGCAAAGGAGGTTCTCTGTGTTCTGAAAAGTAGAACATCTACAGGATTGAAATCTTCCCAAGGTCATATTCCCCCGGGACTATGAGCTCTTACTATAAATTCACAGACCCTGTCCTTTCAGCATCCGCCTTCTCTATATAAGCTCATGTACCACTATCAGGCTGTACTAAAAGGGGAACTCCTCACTGCACCAGCAGAAATGGAAACTCCTCCCATGCATCTTCAGTGTTAACAGGATCTCTAGCAGTCTGGCTTAAGGACAACATTGTCTCATGGGCTGTGACAATCTGAGGAACAGGTTTGAGCAGCTCCTTTAACTACAATAACAATCTCTAGAGAGAGTACATGCTTGATGCATTTTGGAATAGAAATGTGCTGATGCTTCTCCATGAATTCCAGGGAGCTGGAAGACAGAAAAAAGATTCAGCATCTCTTGGCTTTGGTGGGAACAGACAAAGGAGAAATTACTTATTTTCATAAGGAGCCTCCACACAAGGTAAGACCATTCATTGGGAATAGCCTGTTTCTCTGGCAAACTTTGCTTTGGGTTCAGCCCCTAGAAGCTCTGCACCAGGGGTAGGCAACCTATGGCATGGGTGCCGAAGGCGGCACACGAGTTGATTTTCAGTGGCTCTCACACTGCCCCGGTCCTGGCCACCAGTCTGGGAGGCTCTGCATTTTAATTTAATTTTAAATGAAGCTTCTTAAACATTTTAAAAACCTTATTTACTTTACATACAACAGCAGTTTAGTTATATATTTATAGATGTATAGAAAGAAACCTTCTAAAAATGTTAAAATGTATTACTGGCATGTGAAACCTTAAATCAGAGTGAATAAATGAGGACTCGGCACACCACTTCTGAAAGGTTGCTGACCCCTGCTCTACACAGTGAGTTACCACTGAGGAGCCAAAGAGACAAAACAGAACTATGGAGAGGGTTGCCAGAAAACATAGATGTTTGAAATTCAGCTGGCTCTGTGTTGGTCTGATATGTGCTGTAATAAACTAGTGATGGGACTCGAGACAAAGAGTGAGGCCTTCCCTCTGTCTTGGTAGTTAGTGCTAGGAAATCCGAGTTTCATTTCCTGTGCAGGAGAGCTGCAAAGGAAGTATGTATTCCTCCAGGAGAGGAAGTGTGACAGGTTTCAAGAGTGGTGACTCCCAGCAGCAGTGCGTATATGGATGTGAAGTCCCATACACAAGTCCTGTTTGATCAGAAAGGTCACGACTGTGATTCAGGGCATGAAGAGGGGGCAAAACCAGGGCATTCCGTGATGTGAGAGTGCAGTGTGAGACTTGAAATAATGGGCCACATTCTCTACTGTTGTCAGATCCCTCCTGCAGGCTGTCAAGTGGTGCCCAGCAAGCCTATATAGACTTCTTTTGTGTGTGTAATTGCCTATTCATTTCTTTAAGTAGTGTGTTGTGTTGCTTGTTTTGGGGCTTGCCCAAGAGAGCTGGGCTTCTGCTTTTTTTGTTTGTGTTTGTTTTAATTTTCCGCCAGAGAGTGTGATTGGCTCCCGGTTGTGTAATCTCCTTAAAACCAAAAAAAAAAAGCTTTAAAAGGTTGCTTGCTGCCCTCTGCGCTGCATAGGTTGTGCAAAAGTCCCTGAAAGCAGCCCTGAATTTTCTTTGGTATGCAGGAGCTCTCAGTTGGTTCAGATAGTTTAACTGGCCCTGGCAGAGGGAGTAGGGAAGGAACATGTCCTGAGCTGATTCCTTACTGGCATACTGTGTCTTGGGGATTGTGACCAGCTGGTGTAAAGGCTGGAGCCATTGCAGAAGGGCCATGAGAACAAGGGAACTTATCAGCTCCCTGATGGCCACTTTTTCTTATTTTATTGAGTGGATTCACAGGGTATGTCTGCACTACGCAATTATTCCAGTTTTACATAAACCGGTTTTTTAAAACAGATTGTATAAAGTTGAGTGCACGCGGCCACACTAAGCACATTAATTCGGTGGTGTGCATCCGTGTACCGAGGCTAGCGTCGATTTCCAGAGTGTTGCATTGTGGGTAGCTATTCCATAGCTATCCCATAGTTCCCGCAGTCTCTCCCACCCATTGGAATTCTGGGTTGAAATCCCAATGCATGATGGAGCAAAAGCAGTGTCGCGGGTGATTCTGGGTAAATGTCGTCGCTCAATCCTTCCTCCGTGAAAGCAACGGCAGACAATCATTTCGCGCCCTTTTTCTCTGGATTGCTCTGGCGGATGCCAGAGCATGGCAACCGTGGAGCCCATTTAGCCTTTTTTCACTGTCACCGTATGCGTACTGGATGCCACTGACAGATGCGGTACTGTAGTGGTCTACACAGCAGCATTCATTTGCCTTTGCAGGGTAGCAGAGACCGTTACCAGCCCTATTGCACCGTCTGCTGCTTTAGAAATTGGTGATGACGGTTACCAGTCATATTGTACCGTCTGCTGCTGTCATGGGTGCTCCTGGCTGGCCTTGCTGAGGTCGGCCGGGGGCGCATGGACAAAAATGGGAATGACTTCCCAGGTCATTCCCTTCTTTATGTTTTGTCTAAAAATAGAGTCAGACTTGCCTAGAATATGGGGCAAGTCTACTAGAGAACCAGAGAGCACAGCCACTTCGGGTCAGAGCCCCAGAGATCCCGCAGAAATGATGAGCTGCATGCCATTCTAGGGGGTGCCCCTGCAACAACCCACCCGTTGCTTCCCTCCTTCCCAACCCTCCTGGGCTACCGTGGCAGTTATCCCCCCATTTGTGTGAAGTAATAAAGAATGCAGGAATAAGAAACACTGACTTTTTAGTGAGATAAAATGAGGGGAGGCAGCGTCCAGCTGCTATGATACTCCAGGCAGCACATCTCCGTTACTCATTAAAGGGTGGGGGGGAGAGGAGCGCAGCCTCCCACTGCTATGATAATCCAGAATCTCCATTAGACATGAAAGGGGGCCGGGGAGAGAGGAGCTCAGCCTCCAGCTGCTATGATGAGGATGGTTACCAGCCCTATTGCACCATCTGCCAGGACTGAATCTCTAGGACACAAAGCTTAAAGAAGGGAATGACCGGGAGTCATTCCCATTTTTGCCCAGGTGCCCCCAGCCGACCTCACTGAGGCTAGCCAGGAGCACTCATGGGATGATGATGACGAGGACGGCTATCAGTCATTTTGTACCATACCATCTGCCACCGGAGAGGGAAGGGGTGGGGAGAGGACGGTGCTGTTTAGCACTGCAGCATCCAGTAGACATACGGTGACATTGAAAAGAGGCAATAAACGAATTTTTTCCCTTTTCTTTGAGGGGGGGGTGTAAATTGACGACATATACCCTGAACCACTGGCGACAACGTTTTTGACCCTTCAGGCATCAGGAGCTCAGCCAAGAATGCAGATGCTTTCCAGAGACTGCAGGAACTGTGGGATAGCTCGAGTCTTCAGTCCCCCCTCCATGAGCGTCCATTTGATTCTTTGGCTTTCCGTTACGATTGACACACCGCACTGTGTTGAGTCCCTGCTGTGGCCTCTGTCTATCATAGCCTGGAGATTTTTTCAAATGCTTTGGCATTTCTTCTTCTGGAACGGAGCTCTGCTAGAACAGATTTGTCTCCCCATACAGCGATCAGATCCAGTATCTCCCGTACGGTCCATGCTGGAGCTCTTTTTGGATTTGTGACTGCATGGCCACCCATGCTGATCAGCACTCCACACTGGGCAAGCAGGAAATTAAATTGAAAAGTTCGCGGGGCTTTTCCTGTCTACTTGGCCAGTGCATCTGAGTTCAGATTGCTTTCCAGAGCGGTCACAATGGTGCACTGTGGGATACCGCCCGGAGGCCAATACCGTCGAATTGCGGCCACACTAGCCCTAATCCGACATGGCAATATCGATTTCAGCGCTACTCCCCTCGTCAGGGAGGAGTACAGAAATAGGTTTTAAGAGCCCTTTATATCGATATAAAGGGTTTCGTTGTGTGGACGGTTGCAGGGTTAAATCGATTTAACGCTGCTAAATTTGGTATAAATGCGTAGTGTAGACCAGGCCATAGATTCATAGACTTAAGCTCAGAAGGGAGCATTATGATCATCTAGTCTGACCTCCTGCACAATGCAGGCCACAGAATCTCACCCACCCACTCCTGTAACAAACCCTTAACCTATGTCTGAGTTACTGAAGTCCTCAAATCGTGGCTTAAAGACCTCAAGGTGCAGGGAGTCCTCCAGCAAGTGACCCGTGCCCCATGCTGCAGAGGAAGGCGGATGTCCGAGAACAATTCTATGGGGAAGGTGAATGCAGGGCAATGACACTGGAGATGCCTAGACCTCCAATTGGGGGGTGGTGTGGAAATTAATAATGGGAAGATCATTTGCGAAATTAGTCATCACTGACAAGATTGTCTCTGTTCCTATTTCATGCTTTGGTGTTAGTTAGAGGAATCAGCGCACACGTTAGATCAGGATCAATAGATGCACCGAGCAGTTAGTTCTTGCCTTTGATTTCTTCCTGGGTTTAAGTGGATGGGTATACGTAGATTTGTCGTATATATGTTTCTCAGTGCGCCAGCTAGCAAAAGGGTAAGTGGAGAAGAAAGCACATTGTTGCTCCTCCTTTCCCTCCCACATCTGAATGCTGGATATTCTGCTAAAGGCCTAATCCTGTTCCCATTGAAGTCACCAATCCCCAATCATTGAGAACTATACAATGGTGTAAGAGGTGGAAAATGTAATGTTCAAGCACCCCATCGTAGCGGGCATCTGCTCTCAATGCTGGTATTTCTTTTGCAAATGTCTTTACCTTGCTCCTGCTGCTCGGATGGGCATGCTGTTCTTTTAAGTCTTTTTCCACACACTCTAGTGTTCATTCTTGATGACTGGGCTCAGAGAACAGAATGCAGAATGTTCAGGTAACAACTCTGTTTTTGCTCCTCTAGGTCACCGTTCTTCAAAAACCAATCCAATCCAGGGATCCACATGAACGGAGCGATGGTTATACTTCCAGAACAGGTACCTCAAAAGTGACTTTCCATACCAGCCAAGAAGACAGGTACTTGGAGGGTGGCTAAATATCACGATAGTGCTGGATGTGTAAAAAGCATGCAGTTGCCATGAACTCCCCAAAGCCAGTGCTAGAATGTTTTCTGCAGTGACTCCTGCCGGAAGATGCTGTGGTGCAGTAGCTGCAAGCTCTTCCTTTCCTTTTCCTTCAGGCCAGCCAGCACACCTACAATATTCCCTACTGGGCAAAGTCTCACACATAGGCTAGGAGAATGGAGTAGAGTAGTTATCTCAATTAATCTTGTTCTCTGCAGCCGGCACTAAAAGAAGCACATCAAAGCCAGCAGCAAAAGGAGAGAAACCAGAAAGTCCAGAGAGATATCACAGAGACAATCAAACACTCTTACTGCAGGTAAAAGAGCATTTACTGATCAACAGATGCAACTTCTGCTTGTGCATGGTGTGACCTGTGGTGACACAGCGGTGCCTTCCCTGGAAATGGCAAGGTCAGGGCACGCTGCAAAAGGGAGAGCAGATTCTCCGATAGGCTGGTGGTTAGGACTCCCCAACCAGTCAGAAACTCTGCTTCTGATCCCCCCACATTAGTTATCAATGTGAGGGGGGTGGGAATCACACAGCCCTCTTACTGCATTCCAGTTCTCTGGCCCCCAGTCAGCACTTCGGTCCAGTATAATGAGGAGTTATTTCAAAACTCTGCTCACATATACAAAATGTTCTTCTGACCCAAAGTGACAGCCACCTTACTAGGTCAAAAAGCAAAAACAAGGAGTCCTTGTGGCACCTTAGAGACACCACAAGGACTCCTCTCTTTTGTTTTTTTTGCACTGATACAGACTAACACAGTTACCACTGAAACCTCTCACCTTACTAGGTCAGGATAGGTTTGGCTCTTACCCAAAATACCACACTGCCAGAGAATCCTTTAGTGTCTAAAACTAAAGATTTATTATAAAAGAAAGAACAAGATGAGAGTTGTTAAATGGTAAAGCAACTTGGTACATACATCAGACCACAAAGTCCATGATGTATCAGGTTCTTAGCAGTGTTGGTGAGTTTGCTAGCTTGAAAGTCATCTGGAACACATCCACAGCTTGGATGGGTCATTCAGTCCTTTGTTCAGAGCTTCAGTTATAGAAAAGTTACTCCAGAAGTAGGAAGCAGGACTGAAGGCAAAATGGAGAAGATGCAGCTGCCTTTTATATTCTTTTCCCATAAGGCTTGCACTTCCTGTGTTCCAAACACAAGCTTCATTGCACATGGAAAAACCTTAAGAGTTCTCTGTCCATAGGCATGCCCATACATGGCTTGCTGACTCATCAGGTGTGGTCCCTGATCTTTTAATTGGTTTATTGTACAGCTGATGTCCCTTGATGGGCCATCAAGCAGGCTAAGTGGTGCTGATGCCAATCTGTCTGGGGGTGTCACCCAGATGCATAGCAACAGTTTGAAATACAGATTATCATACTTGGCAAATTGTAACATTTTTGTAGATACCTCACACAACATCTGATCAGATTCCTTGCAATTTTATAATATTGGTGCCCACTTACGGTGTTCCACATATTCCATACAATGTCACACATGGGTTTATACGACAGCCAAACATGCTGCTTGCCTATCCCTTCATTGGGCATGCCCATTTCCCCTTTATGCTACCTTGGCAGTGCCTCCCACTTACTCCCAATCTATTTAGCTCTCTCTGCAGTGGACTTACAAGGGGGGTGAGGTTGGCATGAAACAAGAAAAGCATTTGGGTGATGAGAGCCATAGGGCTGCTCTAAATTACAACAGTGGCCAGAATTAGTGATGCACAAGAGGCACTTGAATTCATCTTTGCCCCTCCACTTTCCTTCCTGTGCCCAATGCAGGAAATGAGTGAAGAACCTGATCCGCCTTCTGTAAAGTATCTCTCACACCAGGTAGGGATCTATTACAGGAAACTTCTAGAGCGCCAAAGCAGATTGCTCCTATCTTCAAGGCCTGCAGAGAAGTTAGACCTATATAATAAAGCATTACAGGGCAGGGGGTGTTTTCTCACTGTGTCTGTGCCTAACCTGGAATTTAAACAGGACTCTCAAGCAGGGCAGCGTGTCTGGTGTAGGATCTCACTCTATGCCTTCCCTGTGGGCCAATCCAGGTGGAGGCCCTGCAGGCTCAGATGGAAGAGCAGACCCGGTTATCCAAAGAGCAGCTTGATGCACTGTTAGAGGACAGGCGGATTCACATAGAAGAAGTGCAGGTCCAGCATCAGAGGGACCAGGACAGGATCAAAACCCTAACAGATAAGTGAGTGCAAGAGAATGGTTCTGGTTTAATCATGGCAGGAAACGCAGAATATAAAAATCACCTATGGGTTTGCAACCTAATAGGCAGAAAAGCAGAGTATTTGGTCAGTTGCTTGGTATGTAATTGGAGATTGACTGAATAAATTACAAACTAAAAATCCTTTTTCATCCCTGGAGAACTTGGCCCTTGAAAATATGTGAGGGAAGCTCCTGGCCTCTCTCATCCTATGCCCACCCCAACTCCCAGTGAGAATACAGGTGAATGATGAAGGGAATTGAGGAAGGCAGTGATATTATTACTTTAGTGCGATCCCTGTCTTCAGGCTCCATCAGACTCAAAACCTGCTGTATGAGAGTACGCGTGACTTCCTTCAGCTGAAGTTCGATGCACGAGCCAATGAGAAATCATGGATGGCAGAAAAGGACTGTCTGTTGAGGAAGCTTGATGTAAGCAGGGATCAACTTATCAGCAGGGAGCCAGAGAGGGAGAAGGAGAAGGAGAAGGAGAGAGTCATCAAGCCAGTTTCTCAAGCAGAGAGTGAAATTTGGAAAGCACAGAGTGGAGAACTCAAGGTAATTGCTGTTCCCTTGGAAAAGAAATTCACCTGTTTATGGATGGAGGTTTGAGAGAGTCTAGGATTGGATCTCACCCTGGTGCTTTACTGAGAATCTGGTGTTCCCTGTTTTAGAGAGGGAATTCTCTATACCGGGATACATTTGTTATGCTGTCTGAGGCATAGAAAGATTCACTATACAGGAGATGTTGTTGTTTATTGACTTTAAAGATAAAATGCTAGAACTCTTGTTAGTTTATAATGGCGCTCCGGGGATTTTGTCTCAGAAGACTAATATGCCCCGCTCCTTCCGCACCCAAAACAAGCATGTAGCTCCTCAGCTTGTTCCACCTGCCAAGTGGCATATCGTTGCACAGGTCTCAAGCTCTTTATTAGGACTAGGTATTTCCAAACATGAAATGAGCAACCATCCTTTGGAATAAATTGTGTTGACTGCTGGCAGGAAGAACACACTCTGTGTTTTGCCTGCTGTTGTGAGAACATTGCTTTTTTGGGAATAACATTGCTCACAATTCTGCTGCTCCCGTCCAGCAAGTCGGTTTCGTTTTTTTTCTTCATCAACTAATGTACTTGCAGGGAGAACCATGGGAACTTGTACTCCCCTTATATTACATGTACCCATAATAGTTTACTAACCACAGCATATACCAGGGGTATGCAACCTATGGCACGCGTGCCGAAGGCAGCACACGAGCTGATTTTCAGTGGCACTCACGCTGCTGGGTCTTGGCCACAGGTTGGAGGGGTGCTCTACATTTTAATTTAATTTTAAAAGAAGCTTCTTAAACATTTTAAAAACCATATTGACTTTACATGCAACAATAGTTTAGTTATATATTACAGACATATAGAAAGAGACCTTCTAAAAATGTTAAAATGTATTACTGGCACGTAAAACCTTAAATTAGAGTGAATAAATGAAGACTCGGCACACCACTTCTGAAAGGTTGCCGACCCCTGGTATATACCTAAAGTAATTGCTTTATCCACCACTGAAATGCAGCCACCTCTGACATGGAGAGCAGCAACCAAACAGATGTGAGATGCAGGGCCAGGTCTAGCCATTTCGCACCCCCTAAGCACGGCGGCACGCCGCAGGGAGCACTCTGCCACTTGCCGGTCCCGCGGCTCCGATGGACCTCCCGCAGGCGTGCCTGCGGATGCTCCACCGGAGCCGCGGCACCAGCGGACCCTCTGCAGGCACACCTGCGGGAGGTCCACTGGAGCCGCCTGCCGCCCTCCCGGCAACTGGCAGAGCACCCCTCGTGGCATGCCACCCCAAACACGGGCTTGGCGCGCTGGGGTCTAGAGCCGGCCCTGGTGAGATGGGGAATTTTTGACTGAGGACAGTGGGACCAAACTCTTGATATCTTTTTTAAAAAGTGTTGTGGGTTCTAATGACTACATGGTGGATAGAACCAGGCTTGTTTTGTACTTTAATGTCTCATCTGAACAGAGTTGCTCCTGTAATTTGAAGGAGTTTTTGCATACTTAGATCTCTAGTCTTTCTTATCTGGCTACCTGCACCAACTCCAATTTCTAGGGCTACTCATTTGGTTATTTTCTGCCATATCTCCACCAAAGAGCACTCCCAGAGCTGTGACAATTGCCTTGCGTCCCCACCTTTGTTCTTTAGGGAGGGAGGTGCTGTGAGTACTGGCTACCTGCCTCCAGCATCTGTTAATCCTAATTATTTCTCTTGGGCTCCAGTCCTTACAGGAGCAGCTAACACAGGCACACCGATTGGCAGATATGTACCGAGAGCAGTGTGTTGCTCTGGAGGGTGAGCTGGCTAGAATTCGTGAAGAAGGAGATGTTGGCCGAGAACTTTTCAAGGTAACTCCTCTGTCTGCTGCTGCAGGACGGGTTTGCAGCCTCTTGGGGTTGTCTGATTTCCCCTTCTCCATATTTGTGTTGTCGATGGTGCCCTTCCCTACAAATTCTGTTGTGCTTTCCTATCCCCAGGAGCGCTCAGAGAAGATGGGGAAGCGTTTGCAGCTAATGACCCAAAGATACGAGGCCCTGGAGAAACGGCGTAGCATGGAGGTGGAGGGCTTCAAGAATGACATCAAGCAACTTCGGCAGAGGTTGAAGGACATAGAGAAACAGCTCTTCAAGGTAATAATTGATCATCTTTGGGGCAAGGGCTGAGATGGAATTGGCTTGTGGGAGGGTCAGGGAAGGGTTGAATATTCGGATCCTTGGAGCCTAAGTTATTGGAAATCCCTGTGTTTTCTCACTTGGGCCTTTAGATACTTGTAACATATGGTACCTTTCAGTGTTATGGAAAGTTACAGGTTATATGTATATTGTGAAGAGAAAAATACTCATAGGTGTTAATTGAATAGGCATCCAGATTACTAGGGATTGGTGTGATTATACAGTGGATGTACTTAGGGCACCGTGTTATGCTGCTACTTTAACGCTTTTCATCTGGTATCTCCAAGCACTTTACAAAATCTGATTCTTCCAACACCACTGTGAGGCAAGTATTAACTGCAGAAGTATATTCTGTATGGAGCGTTGCAGACCTGTTTGGCTTTTCTCCTGACAGTTCTAGATACTGATTCTGCTCTCAGTGAAGTCAATAAGAGCTTTGTCATCAACTTCAGTGCGAGCAGACCTGAGTACTTGGTGCAAAGAATTAAGACTCAAAGTGCAGAAGTAAGTTCAGGTGGTCATGTATAGAATACAATGATTTCTGGAATATCCTTCATAGGAAGGGTTATTCACATGATATACCACAAGGAATGGTTAACTTGCAGAAATTAAGAAAAGAAAAGGAAATGGTTAATCAAATCCATGTCCATGCCTAATTAATTATTTCAACCTAATTGTATTGTCCTGTTCTTATTACATACTTGACCAGAAGGGGGTGCATGAGTAAAATACAACATACAAGCGAGACATAACAACCATGATCCTAAATCATTCTGGTTATTCTAGGTCAAAAAGAACTATATGATAACCAAATGCAGTTTTTTGCCAAGGCAAGGTATGATCCTCACTACCACCTGTAGAGGATGTCTCCTGAGACTACAGTTGAGACTTAAGTAAAAAAGCTGGGTAATAAGAAATATATAATTTTGTCACATTTTAATGAATCCTTTTAAATCATACTGGAAATGATTTGTTAAACAACTGACCATTTACTGATAAATCTCCAGTTACACTTTAGAGATCTCTCTTCCACTGCACTTGGTACTAACAAGACACCTACATTATCTACAATCCATTCTGGGACTCCTTTCCATGTATGATGTCAGAGCAGCTCAGACACATTGTGGTTATAGTTCCCCCTTGCTAGGCACAGTGAATCTCCTTGGACAGGATTGCTCTTCTTCATAACTTTTCTCCAGATCATACACCATAAACCAAGTCTTTCTGTTTTTTTGTTTTTTTTTCTCTCTCTCTCTCTAGGTGACCATGAACATTGGACCAGACCAGGACCTTGCAATTCTGCATGAGGTCCGCCAAGGGAACAGACGAACCCGGAAAATTCAAGGGGAGCTAAGAAACCTGAAGGCAAAAATCTATGGCTTAGAGAACGAGCTACGGATTTGCTGACACAAATACATCACCCAGCACAATGGTGCACGGAACACGACCAGTGCTAGGCTAAGATGGTCACATTCTCAAGAAAAACTTTCATAAATCTGCTTTCCGGCATCCTGTGATAGAAACTTAACACATAACCTGCTGTGAATCAAGGGTATATCAGTGGGCTGTGGGGCTTGGATAGTTTGTGGAAATTAATGTGTGTGGGGGGAAATTCCTTTCATCTTAGCATACTTTGCTCTACTGCCCTTTCCTAGTAGATGGGATCATTTGTAGACTGTATCGAAGTCATCTTGTAACTTCTATAGTCTTTCCATAGGACATATTTACAGCCTCTAGGCACCTTCACCTACTGTTAGCACAGGGCAAAATGTACTGCTGTCCAGAATGCAGCCAAACACAACAAAAGCTACATGTGTAACTGATAAATCATGGAGAGGAACTAATCCTCCAGGACTCAAATATTCTCTCCTGACTCTGTTCAAGAAGTGAGGGACTATATAAGGCCCTGTTCTACAGTCATTGGAACTATATTAAGAGAACAGTTTTTAAACAAAGACTAAACATTATTATGATGTCTAACGCACCTAGGATATAATTTACATTTTCTAAACTAGATACCTACTTCATCTGGAAAGTGTCTATTTAATTCTGCCTAAACACTCTGAAATCCTATATATCCTGGGCAGCATAAGTGTGTTTTCAAATTGCTTCTCTTCACATGATTCTCTGCCAGCCTGAACAGGCCAGAAAGGGAAAGATTCACCTTATAAAGCTCCTTTTGTGATATTTTCATCTCTTACCCCCCACTCCAAAGCTGTGTTCTCTCTAACACTTTTTTCACTAAAAGTTCCCACTGTAGGCACCATCAGTTCATCTCCACCAGTGATGGAAGTCCTGATATAGACCAGCCATTGCCTTTTTAACTGCTGATGTTGTCTAACCCTACAGCTCTGAACAACACGGTGGTTAAACTACTAGCAGCCACTGGCACCTCTGACTGCTGCTGGATATAAATGGGCAGTAACAATGGTGGAAAACTTTTGAAGGAGCATAAAGGCTAGAGCAGATGAGGCCAAAGAGCTTGTTTATACTATAAATACAATCCTGGTTGCATTAACCTTGTTCCCAAACCAGATAACAAGATGATTTCGTTTGGAGCATAGGCTAGACCTTAGCAGTGGTTTGTAACTAGTCTAAAGCCTCGTTATATTTGCAGGCTATACAGTCCTTTACTTGTAATGCAGCATATTGCAACTTGAACTCCCCACCTTACCTCCTACGCACAAACTAAGGGAAGAAGACGTGTTTATAAAGATGTCTCAGTGCCCTGATGGAGTTTCTTGCTGTAACTCTATACCATTCTCCCCAAATGTGATGTCAGAAAGCTGATCCCTTTCTGGGATCTCTGGCATACCCCACCAGGACCTTCTGATTTTTTTAAATTAATTTATTTTTTTACTGGACAAAGAATCAATTTTTGTGATTTATTTTTTTAATTTTTGTAATCCATACTTTTAAAATTAAAAATGAAGTTGGAAGTGGTTCCTTTCTTCTCTCTTTGAAGGGTGTGGCTAACACAGGTACCCCCTCCCCATTCCAATCAGATCTATTGCTAGCGCTTCTTCTTGCTGAAAGTCCCACAAGAAGGATAAGTATAGCCAGCCTCAGTCAGGCTGATGGGTGGTAGCCAAAGTGGATCTTAGCTCATACTGTGTGTGAGAGGAAGGTAAGGCAAAGGGTCCTCTTGCATGGGTGCATTCTCTTTGTAACAGACTTGCTGCCTCTGACAATCCCTGCTAATTAGCCAGGTGAGTGGGGGCATATTTCTGTGGCCAGAGGTCCCAATAGTCTCACCTTATTACTCAAGAGTTCCCTTAAGTCAATGGGAGTTTCTCATATGCTCTCACTGTGAGTTAAGATATAAAAATCTGGCTCGTGATGGCCTTACTGAAGCACACTATGTAATGAAATGTTAGCTGCTTGTGCTGCAGCTTCCACCTACCTTAAATTTTTGCTCATAAGAAGCCAGCACTTGGCTTCCTGAGCTCTGTCAATTTTTCAGCTCCTTTGAGTTAAGGAATTGCTCATCGAGTTAGATATTTGCATTTCCTTACATGACAGCCAGTAGGTGCAGGTTGTTTAATTCTGGGTTATTTAAATAAATATTTCTCTCTTTATGACTCCCTATTTCCAGTAGTGAGTGTCATGTGAAAGGCAAAACCCAGCAGCATGGCAATTGTCCTGTGCTTATTGCAAAGCAAACCTCATGGTACTGCTGTTTGTGCCTGTCAAGGCATCTATCCAGCAAAGCCCAAGTGCTGCTCAAGCCGCTTTATTTTCAGTGCGTCCCTAGGACGTGAACCCCTCCCCACTGCAAAACTTATACTACTGTTGACTCTGTAAATCCCTTTCTTTATTTTGGAAACTGTCATAGGTCACCTCTAAGGGCAGAAGGCACAAAGTGTTACTTTTGTTTTTCTTACATCTGATAAATCCATGTGATGTATATTTAAAAGCATTGCTTCCAATGTCCGTTTCCAAAACAAACCATGCCAGGGGCCCAGAGCTCAAAAGTGACTCTAAATAACCGATCACTGTGCCACTGACAGATCTCAAAAAGTAGTAGCTAATAGGGAATCACTATCAAATGGGGGTGTTTCTGGTGGGGTTCCATGGGGAAAGGTACTAGGTCCAATGCTATTCAACATTTTAACCAATGGCCTGAAAGCAAATATAAAATCACTGCTGGTAAAATTTGCAGATGCCACAGAGACTGGTGGAGTGGTACATGATAAGGAGAAGGCTGTCATACATACCCATTCAAGCAAAATGTATAACTTTGCATTTGGCTGTATTAACATACATCTAGGAACAAGGAATGCAGGCCATATCTACAGAATAGGGGAATTGTATCCTGGAGAGCAGAGACTTTGGAAAGGATTTAGGGGTCATAGCAGACTAGCACAAGCAACTCAACATGAGCGCCCAGTGCAATCCTGTGGCAAAAAGAGCTAATGTGATCCTTGAATGTATACACAAGGGAATAGAGAAGTATACAGCATTGGTGAGACCGATACCAGAATACTGTGTACAATTTTGGTATCCATATTTTTAAAAGGGATGTTAAAACATTGGAGAATTACTCATTTTTATGGTTAGAGTCAAGAAAATGCCTTGCAGCAAGACCTAAAGATCTTCATCTGTTTAGCTTCTCAAAAGAAGATTGAGAAGTGACTTGATGACAATGTGTAAGTACCTTAATAGGGAGACAATACAAGATACTAAAGGGCTCTTTAGCAGAGAAAGGCATAACAGAAACCAGTGGCTGAAAACGGAAACCAGACAAATTTAAATAAGCTGCAAATCTTTATCAGTGAGAGTGATCAACCATTGAAACAAACTATCAAGGGAAATGGGGGATTCTCTCTTGATGTCTTCATGTCAAGATTGGATGCTTTTCTGGAAGATGTGCTTTAGGCAAACAAGTTATTGGGCTCCATACAGGGGTACGTAGGTGGAATGTAATGGCCTGTGATATATAGGAGGTCAGACTACATGATCTAATGGTCTCATCTGGCCTTAACTCTGAATTTTCTATAAGTGGAATATTTTGTAAGATTTTTTCAGCAATCATGCAGTTGCACCTCTATCAACAACATAATATAGCCATTACCTCAGCTAACCTGCTCAGAGCAAGTTTACACAACTCAGAGGTAAAAACACCTGTGTCCACTCTACACAACTGCTTACACCGTTAGTAACACTGCTTTGGAAAAGCACTTACAAATGTTGCTAGTGTAGATGGACCTTGTGCATGCAGTCTAGCATTCAGGAGCTGGAATGTACCAACCCAGTAATCATAAACAACTCATGATAACGCAAGCAGGCATTTCAACAGGATATGAGACTGAGCTCAGTTTTAACTTTTAAAGCCTTTAATTGACTGGGACCAAGATCCCCTCCTGAACTTCTCACTTTCCTGTACAGTTAGATTTTTGCATATTATGAAATGGTGTAGTGGTGTCAGATAATTTCTTCTTATAACAAACAGATGCATTTAAAACTGTCTGTTACAGTAAAGTACATAGATCTGCTCAATCAGGATCCTGGCCAGTATGCAGGTCAGGTTCTCCCACATTCAAAACTGCATAATCACTAGAGTTAGCTGAAATTTTTCAGTTGATTTTTTTTTAATTGACAAAGGGCCTTTTTTTTTTTAAATGAAAAATTGTATGACAGATGGCTTTAAAAAGTTTGACACTATTTTGTACTAATATTCATAAGTCACTCTGAACTGTAATTCTACCCGTTTTCCCCTAAACAGTCATTCCCAAGCACGTGGGCCAAGTTGCCACGGTACACAGCTTTAAGATGTCCTACTAGTTGGGATTCTGCACCACATATTTAGTTTATAACAAGGGTGGCAGGGACACGGGGTTGGAGATAATATTGATCTCCATAATAAAAACAAGTGAGGCTTTCACTTGTGCCCCTTTTTAGTGTAAGGCCTGAGCCAAAAAAAGGAATGGTGATTTTTCCTCTATTTGTGTTTCCTATGAGTGCAGGCCTTGTCTGCTCTGCAAGGTTCCTTGGTGAATGAAGAACTAGTGAAACTGTGCCATCACAAGTGACTAAATGCTGAGCAATTAAGAGGGTAAAGGAGTCTTAGGCAAATTTAAAACTTTTTTTTATTTTTTGGTTGCTTTCTGTTAATCCCTCCGGTGACTAGTGAACTATCTGAAGAAAGGAAGGACCTCTTTGCTGAAGTGTCCAAACAGCTGCCCCTTCACAAGTTGTACAACTGCATGCTTTGAACCCCCCCTACTAGCAGTCAGGCTGCATACTCAGGGCCTCCAGACAAGGATTGGATGTCCACTTAAACTGAGTAAACACTATGTCTTGTAAACTCTATTGCTTTGGGTGCGGGGAACACATTACAAGTTATGAATAGTTTATTGTTTTATTAAGGAAATCCAAGTGGGTTCTTTGTTACACAACAGAGCTTCAATACCAATGCAAGTGGGTGTCTTGCTACACAGACAACAATGGCTGCACTGATTGAAATGAGTGTGATTTAAAGAACAAGCTTGGATTTCACCAACCATACTTATCCAGGACTCTCTGAACTCTGCTAGATTGATTTAGAGATCTGATGCTGTTGCTTTTACTGTAAACATCTATCTTAGGCTGTGGTTATAACACACAGTACCAAAGTTCTGATATTCTATCCAGTACATCATCATTTTTCAGTTGTAGATGTGCAAGTTGCAACCTGCTCAACATTTTCACAGAGACAATACTACAGAGTTTTATTTTGTGTAGCATCTTTCATAAAAACTACTGCAACCATGGGTGGCTGGTGACCAGCCTCCTGGGAAGGCTAACCTCCAGGGCCTCCCCTTGTGCCCAAGGCCCCGCCCTCCTTTCCCTTCTGCCTCCCCCTCCCCTGCAGGAACTCAAAGAACCCCCACTGTGGCCCGAGCGCCAGACGGCAGGGTGGGCATGGCCCCAGCCCTGGTGTACCACAGCCTCAGCGCCCACTACCTCTGGGCAGTGTGGCCAGAGCACCCGCAGCCCCAGGGCTCCGGGCGGCCAGGCAGTGCGGTCACCGCGCCCCCAGTCGCGGTGCTCAAGCGGCCAGCACCAGCTGCCCTGGTGGCCCCAAGTCGCTACAGGAGGCACTCTAGCCTAGGCGCGGGGCAACGCTAGGCAGTTTGGGGAGGCAAAGCCTTCCCTTGCCTATGATACCTGCTGCCTATGACTGCAACATGCTTTACAAAATTAAACTGGATAGTATATGAGTTACAGAAAACATATTGCATGTGCAACACATTTTGTAATTTAAAATGTAAAGCATTTAGTTATAGGGCAAATGAGAGAGAGAAAGGAGGAAATGTAGGCAAGGAACCAAATATATTTTAATATGAGATTTCAAAAAAAAAAAAAGAGGTAAGTTGAGATTTTCAAGGGATTCAGACATATGCCTTCTATTACAATTAATGCCAAGTGTTTATAAATCCCCTAGACTGCTTTGAAAAATCTCAGCTGGAGAATCCATGAGGTGGAGAGATGCAGAAAATCTGCTCCTGATTGCAGGAACTGAAAATGCAAACTGTGAGAAGAGATGAAGAGAAGATAGGCTCTAGATATGCAAAGAGAGGCAATTGTGAGGTCCTGAATAGAAGAAGACATCAAGTGCCTTGCAGTCAAGGATGGTAGTTTTCACTTGGATCTTGAAATGAATGAGCCAGTGGAGATGTTTGGAGATGGAGCTGATATTAAAACTATTGTCAGTACATCTAAAAAGGGTACGGAGCTTCACACCACACATTCTGGATAGGGTTGCCAACTTTCTAATCCAGCGGTTCTCAAACTGTGGATCGGGAACCCAAAGTGAGTCATGACCCTGTTTTCATGGGGTAGGGTGACCAGACAGCAAATGTGAAAAATCTGGATGAGGATATGGGGTAATAGGAGCCTATATAAGACAAAAACCCAAAAATCGGTACTATCCCTATAAAATCAGGACACCTGATGACCCCTATCATGGGGTTGCCAGGGCTGGCGTTAGGTTCGCTGGGGCTTGGGGCTGAAGCCAAAGTCCACGCCCCCCACCTGGGGCCAAAGCCTGAGCCCCAGTGCCCAGGGCCAAAGCTGAAACCTGTGGGGCTCGGGCTTCAGCTTCATTCCTGGATGTTACAGGCCCCCCCGCCCAGATCTGAAGTGCTTTGGCCCCCCACTGCCCTAATTGGGGGCTTGGGTGGGCCAAGGCTTCATTCCCCCCTCCTGGTGTCATGTAGTAATTTTTGTTGTCAGAAGGGGGTTGCAGTGCAATGAAGTTTGAGAACTCTCATTTTAATTGCACAAAACCAGACACCCTAGCCCCGCCCCTTCCTCATGGCTCCACCCCCCACTCACTACATTCCCCTTCCCTCCCTTACTTTCACTGGCAGGGGCAGAGGTGGGATGTGAGAGGGGGTGAGGGCTCTGGGGTGGAGCTGGGGATGAGGGATTTGGGGTGCAGGAGGGGCCTTCAGGCTGGGGGGTGGGGCCAAGGGATTTGGAATCTGGGAAGGGACTGTGGGTTGAGGCAGGGGGTTGCGGTGTGGGAGGGTGATATAGGCTCTGGGCTGGGGCTGTGGGAGTTAGGGTGCAGACAGGGGCTCCAGGCTTGGCGGTGGGGCCGAGGGACTTGGCGTGTGGGAGGGGTCTGCAGGTTGAGGCAGGGGGTTGGGTGCAGGAGGGGATATGTGCTCTGGGGTGGGGCCAGAGGGTGAGGGGGGATCTTGGCTAGGGCAGGGGATTGGGGTGCAGGAGAGCTGAGGGCTCTGGCTAGGGTGTGTGCTCTGGGGTGGACCCAAGGATGAGGGGTTTTGAGTATAGGAGGGGGCTCCAGGTTTGAAGGAGGGCTTAGGGATGGGGCAGGGGCTTGCGGCGCGGGTTCATCTCTGGCGGGCTCCCAGTCAGCGGCGCAGTGGGGCTAAGGCAGTTTCCCTGCTTGTCCTGACTCCGTGCTGAGCCCCAGAAGCAGCCAGCAGGTCCAGCTCCAAGGCGGGGGGGCTAGGAAGTTCCACGTGCTGTTCTCACCTACAGGCACTGCCGTGCCCACCCCCACCCCAGATCCCATTGGCTGTGGTTCCCAGACCATTGGAGTGTGGAGCCAGTGCTTGGGGCAGGGACAGCGCGCGTAGTCTCGGCCCCCTACCTAGGAGCTGGACCTGCTGGCCACTTCCAGGGTGCAGCACGGTGACAGGACAGGTACAGACTAGCCTGCTTTAGAACTGCCGACTGGGCGTTCTGGTCGAAAACTGGACACCTGGCAACACCAATTCTGGAGTCTGGACAGCTGGAACTTGGGGAGTTCCATAGTCAAGGTCTGAGGAGATAAAAGCATGAATGAAGCTTTCAGCAAATGGGGAGGGAGTGGGGACTGCTGATGCAATGGTGTGAAGGAGTATACCTACACTACGGAAACTATACTGTTATAGCTGTGCCAGCGTAGCCCTATAGCATAGACATAGTCTACACTGACAATAAAGGAACACCACTTCCCCAAACAACATCAGCTACATCGACAGAAGCATTCTTCTGTCAACACAGCTGCATCTACATTCGAGGTAATGTTGGCACAGCTATGTCAGTCCGAGGTGTGTTTTTTCCACACCCCTGACAGTTGTGGTTATGTTGACGTAACTGTCAAGTATACAGAGGCCTAGAAGGTAATAGGTGGCAATGAACAGATATTACAGATACAGGAGTTGTACAAGGAGCAGGTGAACTGTGGTATAGGTGATGGAAACAAATAGGAAGTCTGAGTCAAGAAGGGAGGTTAGGAATTGTGTTTTAAGATACTGCTTTTGCCTAAGAGAAACACTTCTGCCTTTGAGACATTGATTAAGGAAGCTGAGATGAAGCCCCAAGTTTATGTGGTTGAAACACAATGTGACTGAGACCATCATACAGAATATAGTGGGGATGGAGGGGCAAAAAAGAGTCAGTAGAGCAGCTGAAAGTTATGTATAGTTGGGTATCATCACTATAGAGCTGGTAATTAGAGAAAATATGACAGAAATGGGAGTGGTAGACAGAAAGGAAAAAAGGCAGAGAATTGAAACTTTTGCAACTCCACAGAGGAGGGGCCTTGGCACAGCGCTAAAAGCCATTTGTAGAAACAGTGATTTGGTAACTAAAAGCAAACCCATGATGAAAGGGAAGCAAAGATGCCTGTGATGTTGCACTCTATATGATTTTATGAAAATATGCTAATGAGTGTGAATATAATGTAACTGGAATATGCTTCATGCAAAAGGTCTCTTGTAAGGTATCATTACAAAGCTTATAATCTACGGAGTGTGGTCATCTTATTTGTATAAAATTGTATCTGAAACTAGAAATATGAAATATAATTCTGAGGGCCTATTGTAATTATGAAAAGCGTGGGCCATTAATGATGGTTTGGAATCTTGATGGCTCCCATCAACCACAACAATTGACTGTGTATGGCTCTGCTTGCTTGCAGGCCTTCCTGTGAGTCAGGCTGGGAGGAATGAAGGCTTGGGGTCTCAGAGGACATGTGACTATGTCACTTGGTACTAAAATCCATCTTGAACCTGTTTTTTTTCCATTTAGAAGAAGTGGTGACCCAGAAAGACAAGATTCCCACCTTGTGCCAAAGCTATATAAGAGGGTGGAACAGAACAAAGGGGGCTGCAATAACGAGAAATCCCGTAGCTACCACCTGAGCTGTAACAAGGGCTGTACCAGGGGAAAGGATTGTGCCCAGACTAGAAAGGCATCCAGTCTGTGATAGAAACTTATTGAAACATCTGAGGGTACAATTTTATCTGTAATCAGTTTTCTTACTGTATTCGGTTTAGACTTACGTGTTTTATTTTATTGTGCTTGGTAATTCACTTTTTTCTGTCTGTTACTATTTGGAACCCCTGAAATCCTATTTTTTGTATTTAATAAAATCATTTTTTACTTATTAATTAACCCAGAGTATATATTAATACCTGGGGGGGAGCAAACAGCTGTGCATCTCTCTCTATCAGTGTTATAGAGGGCGAACAATTTATGAGTTTAGCCTGTATAAGCTTTATACAGGGTAAAATGGATTTATTTGGGGTTTGGACCCCCCTGGGAACTGGGCATCTGGGTGATGGAGACAGGAACACTTCTTAAGCTGTTTTGAGTTAAGCCTGCAGCTTTTGCAGGACGTTGTTCAGACCTGGGTCTGGGTTTATAGCAGGCTAGCATATCTGGCTGAAACAGGCAGGGTTCTGGAGTCCCAGGCTGGCAGGGAAAACAGGTTAGAAGTAGTCTCAGCACATCAGCTGGCCAGTCCCAAGGGGGTTTCTGTGATCCAACCCGTCACAATGCCTGTATAGTATAGCTACAGAGTAGGCCCTCAATTCAAAAGTTGCATTTATTATCAAGAAATTAACCAAAAAATTCTAGCTGGTTCAACGGACAGATTATTGACACTTCCTTTGAAGAGGGAACTATGCCTCCCACCCCTAAAACATACAGTGTTTTTGACTAGTATTGAAGAAACCATTGCTCAAGGAAATCAACTATGCCAACACCAGTCTCAGTGTCTAACCTCCCCTTTCTGAGCAAGCTAATAGAGAACCTAGCAAAGAGCCTATTTCAACTTCACCTACCCGCTGCTCATAAAAGGCTTCTTTCCCACATGGGATTCATACCACCACACAGAATTATTACTGTTGGTGCTGATGGACAAGGGCCTTTCCTGAAAGAGATCAGTGCCTGAATGAGGAGCACCTGGCTGAAAATAAACCCAAACAAGATGGAGTTAATGCTAATGAAGAACTCACCATCACCACTATATCATTCCAGGTGTCCACCTTTCAGATCATCAAGATGGCTCACAGGGTCAAGTTTCCTTAGGGCTACTCATGACTACTGGATATCCAGACAGCAAGGTCTGCTAAAATTCCACCAACAGCTGACTAGGAGGCTGCATCCTGCAGTGGCAGATTCAGACTTTGATCACTGTGACTTCACATTTGTGACTTCTAGTTTAGCTATTGTACCTAGGAATGAAGCTTTTCAGGGTGAAGCATTTTCAGGTAGTTGAGAATGCAGCAGCCTGCTGGCTTAGTAACACAGGCCACCTAGAGCACATTACCCTGTGCTTTGTTCACTACATTAGCTCCGCAGTAAATAATGGGTGATATTGTTTAAAGAGTCAGTCCTTTTGTTCAAAGATATCCATTGACTTGACCTCACATGCATGAGCAGCCACTTTGCATTTGCAGCAGTGACTTCCCATGACAGCTACGTTCCATAGGAAGATTGGAAGAGCCCTCCACAAGGATAAGATTTGGAGGCACAGGAAACAAAGCTATTTTGTCAGCCCGGAGAATTCCCTTCCAAATGATATCAGAACCACTTCAATTCTCTCCACCTCCAGAACAAAATATAAATCTCTCTGCTTGTTGTAAATGTCCCACAATAAAAGCCCTCTGGATAAGGAGAGGGAGAGAAAATGTCATGAGGCACTCACAGACCTGTTGTTCATAAGAAGTGGGTTTATAATTAAATATAATTAATATTCCTTCCCCCCTCAAAGCCCCTTCTCGATTTTCCAGGGCATCCTGTCTTCTACATCTGCCTTTTAAATTCCGAGCTCTTTGGGAGCAGCAGCTGTCTTTATTTTTGTGTACTGTCCTGCACCAAATCCATCATCTTTCTAAATAACTAATAATAGACAGAAGGCCTCTGGCATCATTTTATTACTTAAATGCAATCATAACTTAGGGCAAATCAATCTCAAAATAATCTGAGCAGATAACCCTTCCCCCCCTCTTATTCTTTCTGCCATAGTAGCAAGCAACGCTAGGGTGCGAAGCCACCTCTTGTTTCACTAAGTTGCTGTAAAGGAATGGCTTTGGGGCGCTACAATGATTTTTAAAAAGAAAGGGCATTTCTTTTTTTCAAAGTGATTTTAGCCATTTAATTTGCATGCCCCATCATGCTCCCTGCAGGGCCACAGCACTCTTGTCTGTAGCTAAACATAAAGCAAGTTTCATCTCTCCTGTCCTCCCACTCAGGCAGAACACCACACAAAAAAGTTAAAGGCCTGTGCCCTCCAATGCCCATGTTAGCTGAACCCATTTTTAAAAAAATGAGCTTCAATCTAACACAGATTCATTATGTATGCACTGTGCCTAGAACAAAGAGGGCTCCAATCCCTGGCTGGGGTCTATAGGTGTGAATGCAATACAAAGGACACTTATCTGATTGACATGGGCCAGGTAAAATGAGGTGCAGTCCATTTTAGAAAACAACGTTTGAAACATGGTCACACCCCAGTAGCCTCATCCCTCCTGAGGAACATCTTAAACCCATGTTAGACTGAAACTACTATAAAAATGGATTCAGTTAATATGATTGTTGTGTGGCCAGCTTGATTCTTCACACTCAGCCCATGTTTACATAGGCTGCAAAACTGCATAGGTGCTGGGCACCTGTAGCTCCCTGAATTCAATAACAGGCCCTGTGTGGGTGGTTAGGACCTCTGGAAAATTAGGCCATATAGGACTGCAAAGAGTGGGAGATGCCCATGCTCTAAGGAACAGCCATTGCTGATCTGAGGGAGAGAATGGGAGGAGGAGCAGAGGATACCTTGTGGGAGCACATGCCCCTCTGTGGCCTGGGTGTCCCCAAGAACAGCCTCTTCTCCCTCCGCGCTCTCGAAGAAAGCACCAGATTGCACTAAAGCGAAGGATTAGCCAAAACCTTCCCGGGGAGAGGATCCCCCAGGCTTTTATAGCCTTCTCCGGTGACTGGGACAGGCCCCCTCTCTTTCCCCCCCTCAGGGCAGGACACATAGCGAGATCCTCTCCCTCCCCACCCAGGTTGCCAGGCCCCAGAGAAAGCCCGCCGGGGGTGGCTGGCGCTCAGGGCTCCCCCGCCTGAGCCACGAGCAGGGCCAAGCGCGGCGCGAGAGAGGCAGCGGAGAAGAGCCACTGTAACCGGAGAAGGAGGCTGGAGTCCCGCCCTGGAGAGGGGTGTGCCTGGGGCTGCGGAGCTTGAGGAGACAGGGGAAGCCGGGCTCGGCGGCCGCGCTTGCAGAGAGGGACAGGGTGGGAGTCGAGCAGAGCCGGGAGGGGGAGCCCGAGCCTAGAGACTGTGGGGCGAGCAGGTGAAGGCTGGGGCGGAGATCCCCCCACCCCCGGGGGCACAGCACGTCCCGGAGCCCCGCGGCAGGCTGGCACTGGGCGACCTGAGCAGCGGGATGAGGAGCCGCCCGCTGGGGAAGGTGCTGCGGAGGCGGTTCGGGCTGCTGCTGGCCCTCGGGGTGCTGGTCGTGGGGCTCTGGGCCGCCTACCTGGAGCTGGTGGCGTCGGCGGAGGCCAGCGGGCACCCCCTGAACCACAGTGAGTCTCCCCGGGGCGAGGCGGGCAGGGCTGGGTCCGTGGGACTTGCGAGGGTGCGGACCCTCCCCGGCCCAGGAGGGGAGCCCTGATCCTGGCCCCCCCGCCACCCTCTCTGCCATGTGGCCCCACCGCAGCTCGCGGCACAAATTCGTCCAGCGGAAAGGGGCGAGGGCGGAGCAGAGCCCTGGGCTCATCTGGACTGGGGCACGGACGGGCTCCTACCTCCCAGCGCCGGCGAGTGGTCTCGCTGCCCGCTGAAAGGAGGAATCCCTAGCTCGGACGCTGCCCGCGGGGGGAAAACCCAGGGTGATTGGGGAGGGTGAGGGGGCGCAGGATTGTCGTCTGCTTTTTGACGTGATAGGGAATCTTATGTGTTTCCTGCCACCTGGCCCTTCCTTCCCTCCGCTCGGTATTGCTTCCATATAGAGAACACCTGGACCCTCTCACTTACCATAAACGTGGGACACTATCAGACTAATCCTGTCTTCTAAACAAACATCCCCTTCCCTGGGTTGGTAACACAGATTAGAACACTAGAGGATGGTAAAGATCTCGTTATTTCTTTCGTATTTGCATTTCTTCCCCATTTGGCCATGAAAAGCAAAGAAGTCAGTTTCCCATTTGTTTTTAGTCAGTTTTGTTTTCAGGTTCTCCAACCTGCAAAAGCATTGGTTCCTAATACAATGGTGTTTCCCACAGTGTGGCATATGCATAAAGGATTAGCCCTGGTTGCAGACAGGCTTTGCAATGCTCTCCAGAGTCTTAGCTTTCATTTTTAAAAACTGTGAGCCTCTTACCTGTTCTGATGCAAACAAAACTTTCAAAATGTGACCCAACTGTAATTCATGCAGCAATGTTTACCTGAGTTTGCAAAGAGCCTGGAACAATAACTCTTTCCTGTGAGTTGTCCTGTTCCTTCATTTTGGTGGGTGCTCACTCAGATGCCATGATACTTGTCAGTGGTGTTAACTATGTCAATCTTCATTAAAGCCCGTTAAAATGGAGATGAAGTATATTTTGAAGATTTACATAGGCTGTTCTGAGTCATTGCTTGTTTGGGGGAGGCCCTTAATAACCTAGCTGGGTTGTAAGCAGGTACAATTTGTTTCATTTGTCTGAAGAGGACTGAACTTTCAAAAGTTTGGGAAGTGCTGCTATTGCATGTGTTTATTTGGAAACAAATATTTCCATGAGTGGATTTTTTTTATTTTAATTATAGGAACATTTTGATGGCCTGTTTGTTTGGGTTTTACGCAAATCTACATTTTGAGCCAAATCTGAGCTGTCTCTCTTCACACCCCACTTTGGAGCTTTGAACTCTTAATGCTTTTAAGCATCCCATTTCCCACACACATCTTAAATCATTTGATCCTTAGTTTTAAGAGACAAGGGGATCGGGGCCTAAATTCTGAAAATCAAAACCTGAGCCAATAGGCTGAGTTTTGTGAGCGCACAGGTGTCCACCTTCACAGAGTTCATTGCAGGAGCTGGGCTTTACACTAGGCCCACCTGTTATGTCAACTCTGTTCTCTTGGGTAAAATAACTTCTTTTGGTTAAACTGCTGCTTTTAACAATGACAGAGGTTTAATTCTCCTAGCTATGATGCTCTATAATCAAGTGTTGATTTAAACTGACCTTCAGCTATGGACAGCTTTTACAACTAGGGGCATTCATTGGTGTTTGTTTGCTGCAGACAATGGAAATAGAGTACAATACAATTTTCCTTTGTATAATACCTTCTGTACAATCTATCCATCAAGTGTCTAAAACTGTGTCCCTTGAATGCAGACTCCTAAATGACAGAGGAATGAGGAGACATGGACAAAGTTCAAAATGGGATATTTTGAGGTATTTCAAAAGAGTCATAGTTTCAGATGTTATGAGCCACCAAAGAAAAAGCTTTCATACTAGCAGTGAGGACCTGGTAGGAAGGCACAAGTGGCAAGAGCAAGAAAGTAAAGAGAGTTGGGGAGTAAGTGAACCTTATTGTGATGTTTTCTGTTTCCTCCTCTGCTCCTGGAGGTATGAATTGCACTAGCACATGGGAAGAGTCCTTGTACCTATTGGGTTTCTGGGAACTGGGCAGGCGGAAGCCCACCCAATGCTAAGGGATCCCCCCAGCCTAAGGGGAGGATCTACAGGACCTCAAAAAAACAACTGATTTTGGGGGACAACTAATAAAAAAAACAGGGACAGTGCTGGGTGAAAGCCTTTTCATCTTGAAAAGAGCACTCACAGTCCTGTCACCCCTACCAGCCTCCCACCAAATAAGGAAATCTAGTAACATCTCTTTAAAACCACCCCCCCCCCCCAAACATTCTCTCTCCAGCCCCCTGCTGGAGACTCCATGAAGCCTGCTAGGGACCTTGCTCTTGGTTTTATGGGGAAGGTGATCAGATACTACTTTTAAAATGCTAAAATGAATAAACAGCTGGCACTAGGCTGCAGTACAGCAGGGACAAAGCAAATGTGCATATACAAGGAGTGCTCTGAGAGCTCAGTCTCCCTCAACACCTTAATAATCTAGAGTCCTATTTTCCTGGCATGGTGGGGAGGATCATGCTAACTGCCAACAGTAACCAAAGGTCATCTGTGACTCTCCCTCCTACCTCATTACCTACAAAGAGGTGTTTTGTTTGAAAAGAAAGCAAAGGTAGGAATGAAAAACAAATAGTGTTTGTTTCCCTTGGGCTAGTGCAGCTCAGTAAGTGTTCCACCTGTTGGGGGCAGAGGCAGCTTTGGTTTTGATCCCATTGTGGTGGTCTTTTCTGAGACCCCTGAGAACTGAAGGAGAAGGGAGGTTTTCAGAGCTATTCAGCCTTCTTTTGTTTTTGGATCCCCTTCCTTTTCAGTCTCCCAGGTGGAAATATCTGCTGCAAGGCAAAACAAGGCACCAGTCAGCATTTATATTAGCAGCTTTTCTGATGCAACAGCCTCTGTGTTGTTTTAAAACCCATGGGCAATTCATTTTCAGTAATTTTCCAGGCAAGAGAGCTTAGACTCTCTCCTTCAGTGGCAGGGAATCCTAGAACTGTTAGGGTTGGAAGGGGGCCTACTGTAGATCACCATTTCCATTCCTAGGTTTGTGACTGAGTTCTCTCAATTGTCTCTAGATGGTGCTTATGGAATAGCGTATGTGTTGAAGCCCAGCTGATACTTCCTTTATGACCATGGAATCCTTTCCAAAGAAGTGAGCTCACCCCCCCCAGGCCAATCTGGAGTCACCAGACATACTCCCATCCCCCATTTCCACTACTCACAGAGCAGAGCTCAAGTTATGAGGATGCTGTAGTGCTGTACTGCTGCTCCAGCCATCAGAATCCATTTTGCAGAGCAAGGCTGAAGTCATCCCAGTTCCTTCCAAGCTTTGTTTCCCCACAACAACATTTTTGTAGGGTGAGGGGCAACGTTGTCAAATGGCCTCACACTGGTATGGACCCTACAAGTAGAAGTATAGATACTAAGGCCTGATCCTCCTCTCACATAAGTCACTCCACCAAACTCAATGGATTTAAACAAGTGTGAGTCTTAGTGAGATGAGAATTAGGTCCTAAATATACACTGCAAAGGTCAATCCTCAGCTGGTGTAAATCAGTGTCCATTGACTTCAATGGATCTACATTGGTTTATTCCTGCTGAGGATCTGGTTCCAAATGTCCATTTGAGTGTAAACTTAGAGAGAAGGGTTAGAGACTAGGTTATGGTCTACACTGGTGGGGGGGGATGTGCGGGGGGAGGAAGAAGAGAAATCAATCTAAGTTATGCAATTTCAGCTATATGAATAATGTAGCTGAAGTCAACGTACTTAATCTACTTACTGCCGTAAGTTGAAGGCTAATGCTCTCCTGTTGACTCTGCCTGCACCCTCTCACCCTGGGAGTACCGGAGTCAACAGGAGAGCAAATCAGCAGCTGATTTATTGCATCTAGACTAGACAATAAATCTACCCCACTGGGTCAATTGCTGCCCATCCATAATGTAGATATGCCCTGACAGATGAGCTTGAGTCACAGTTTTGATTCAGAACATGCAGTCTGGATCAGATGTTTGGACTGAGGTGGGTAGTTTGGGCTATTTTCCTAATAGAATGGGGAGACTTTCTGTGAATGAAGGTATGGCAGGGCAACAACTCACCAGTGCAGTGCCTCCTACTGATCATCCTGGGAATTAGCTTTTTTCAGCCCAGAGCACCCTCTGTAGGCCAGTAGCTCATCTGCCATTGCGTCCTCAGACCCCAGTGCCCTTTCTCTGCAATACCCCCACAGTCTCTGGGTCTCCACACCCAAGGGAGCCCCTAACCCTCTATCCTCCCCTTGCCTTAGTGGCTACTGCTAGTCATCATCTAGCCCTCACTCACTGGGGCAGACTGTAGTCTATAAACCACTCATTAGCAAGGGGGGGTTGGAGCAGCCACCTCTGTCTATATCTGGGCTGCCCCTCTGCAGTCTTAGGACCCTTTTATGGGCCCTTAGCTTGGCCTGTAGGCTATGGCTTTGCTAGGCTGGATCTCCCCAGCACTGCTCCACCCTAGATAACCTTCTCAACTTCCCAGGTAGCCAAGTCCTTCTCTCTCAATGAAGCTAGAGAGAGTGTCTGTCCCAATCACTGGTGCTCAGCCCTCTTATAGGGCCAGCTATGGCCTGATTGGGGTGTGACCCCAGCTGTGGCTCCTTCTCCCAATCAGCCTTTCTTTTCCCAGCTGTAGCCCTCTCCAGGGCTGTTTTAACCCCTCCAGGCAGGAACAGGGTGGCCACCCTGCTACAGAAGGGAATACTAGGCGGCGTCCACTGGCTCCCTTGCCGCCTTCGAGGAGCAGTGGGCGCTGTCCGGGGTTCTCTGCTCGGTGTCCCCGTCCGGCTCCCTTCTTATGACCCTCTGACCACACTCCCGTCCCTGTTCTTTTATTAGTTGTTCCCCGTAATCAGTGGGCTTCTGTGGTCCTGTGGGTCCTCCCCTTAGGCTGGGGGAGGATCCTTTAGCGGTGGGCGGGCTTTGCCCGCCCACTTCCCGGAAACCCAATAGATACAGAAGGGAATACATCAAAGTAGCACATTAGAGCATGGACCATCATCCTTGAAGGACTGAGTCCACTGCTTTCAGAGAGATGCTCGAATCAGCAATCACTGCACACACATACCCCCCGCCCCCCAGATTTCAGTTCAATTAAGTTGTTAGTTTCTGATCACATTTCATTTTTCCAAGCTATTGCTTATTGCCTGGAAGTCTGACTGATAAGAATGTGGCATCTCATTGGTAGTAGTAAAAGAACTTGTTTGTCTGATTGGGATTTTTAGGATCGTTAAATGAACATGTTGACAATCAAGTGAGGAAAAACAAGGAAACTGGCATGAGCTGCAAACAACACAGGGAAAGGAAAGCAGTGAGTCAGTGATGGGCAGCTCTTCTCACCCAGGGTACATCTGTCATCATTTGAAATAAGCTGCTGCAGGCAGTAAATTGACCCTCTGGGAAGGAATCTGAGGAGTCATAGACAGTTTGTTTACCCCCCACCATTGACAGGAGCTTAACTCTTTGATGTGGGGCTGTTAGTGGCAAAACTTTGCAGTCAAGTGCCTCCTCCAGCTTGAGTGCTGGAGATGGAGTAGCTTTGTTTTTTCTAAATGGAATGTATTGTTCTGGAAAGGTGCTGAATTGACCATACTGGAAATTGAAGCCCTCTCTCAATAGGACACTGGAAGCCAAATTATCTGCTCTGAATTATGTTCACACACAACACCATTGACTTCATGGCACAGAGGTGGATAGAGGGCTCTGGCTGAGCCACCGCATCTTGTCCCATCAGATGCTGTTTCTGTACCATCCCCTGGTGGAAAGCCTGGAAACTGTAGAAACTGCCCAGTCAAGCACCAGCTCCTGCTCCTTTCATTTCACATTCCCTTGCCTGGCGAATCCTCATGTCACCATCTAAGGTGGAGTGGAAATGTCAAGGGAGCAGAGTCCAAGCCGGAAGTATCAGGGGAGCTTTTCCTCTGCTTTTAGAAGAGGAATCAGAGCTGCACTCCCCGGTGCTCTCCCTTTCGTTAACACCTAAGAGGTAGTGAACAAAGTGAAAAGCAGTCCTTGAACCCCATGAAATTCAGAGGCTAGGGATTTTGAAAATATCAGTTGTTCTTGCATAGACTGTGATACATTCTGCAGCAGAGGCAGAGGTGTCTCATGAAGCTATGAAAAGTACAAACAGTCCCAACAAGCATTGAATTTCCTTCTTGCAGGTGTGAGTGACACAGTGAGTAATCAAGACCTCTGTGTGAAGGATTGGATTAGATTGCTTGGAGGGTGTCACTGGTTGGAACAAGATAACCAGAGGCCGTTCCTAAACCTGTCCCTCCCACTCTTCTCTGTTCCTCCTCACTTCTTTATGCAGGGTGTGATACAGCATGGCCAGAAGGCAGCAGGAGACTTTTAGAAGGGAGCCTTATTCCCTGTAAAGGGAAGAAAGTTTGCTATAGATTAACTAGAGCACCTGAAGCCAATTAGAGCATCTGCAGTCAGTCACATGATAAAAAAAAACCCTGCTTCAATCAGACAGGGTGGGAGTTGGAGCAGAGAACAGTTTGAAGAAGAGCAGAGAAAAGTTTAGAGGAAGGCTATGGTGGGCTCAGAAGTCCAAGATCCTAGGTAAGGGGCATATGGCTTGTGCAGAGGGAGGGTAGGAAGTCCCCCACCAAGCTGAAGGGCAGGAGAGGGAAATAGTCCAGGGGAAGGAACTGCCAGGTCAAGTGGTTCACTGCTATCTTCAGGGTCCCTGGGCTGGGACCTGGAGTAGAGGGTGGGCCCAGGTCCCTCCCTCTTCACTTCTCTCTTCAAGGACACTAGTGGGGCAATTAATATTCCAATTCAGGGGCAAGAAATGGTGCCCTGAACCCCTTCCAAAGAAGAGAAAGTGTGAGACCGATCATAATAGTGCTGGCAATTTGCCACATGGGTCAGCTCCAGTGTTTTTGTTGCCCCAAGTGGTGGTGGTCGGGGGAAGCTGTGATTGGTGGTACTTTGGTGGCAGCTCTACCCCACTGCTTTGTTCACTGATGCTAGGAGTGTACTGTCTTTCTGTCTTGTTTGTGATGGACTGAGCAACAAATGGCTCTGTCTGGTTTCCAGAGTCTAGTGCAGCAGCACTCCTAACACAATAGTGCATAGTCCCAGTGTCTGAGGTGGAGAATGAGGAGGGTTCTGAAGAAACCAGACAAATGAGCTGCTAATACCCTTTTTAAAGGGCCATGGGCCTCTTTTGGCAGGACCTTCTTTCCTTCTCCCAGCATGCAACTCCTGGTTCCCTTCCCTCTATGCCTCCCCAGAGCAGGCCCTTTTCTCTTTCCTGGGGGTGGGCTTTTTTTGCCTCCAGGGTATGATGTAGCACTATGAATTGCTCAGAAGCTGGACATCGTAGTGGCAGATGTGTGTACAAGGGAAGCAGCAAGCTGGGTGCAGCCCGAGGCTACTTCCTTGAAACTGACCCTGGTTTGTTCAAGTGTGTCATGTTCTCTCTCTAGTTTCTTAATGTGCTTGGGCACAGCAGCAAGTGTGCCCAGAAACACAGAGGGATCTTTCAGAGTAGATTTACATACAGAGGTTCATGGGCACACACATTACAAGTACATTTGCAGTGTTGTGCATGATTATTTGCATGCAGAGTTATGCAGTGTTCATGGGCAGAGACTCACTGATTTCTGGCTGCATGTACTTTTCTTGTACACGTTGAGTATAAACTATAAGCCAAAGGGAAAAGACAGAAAACTAAAAGGTAATACCTTCAAAATGATTGCCTCATGGAAGGTGCTAGCAGCAGAAAAATGCCCTCACTTCCAGGTCTCCCTGTGATATTCCTATGCTTTTGAAGGACCTAGGAGATGTTCTTCCATGTAGCCTCAAACACACATTTTTCAGGAATCTAGTTCCCTAGATTAGAACACAGGATGGATTGCCATCTAATAAACTAAAGGAAGGAGGCACTAGATGCCACTGGCTATTGCTAATGGGGTATGGAGACTTTCTCTTCTACATCATCCATTTAACTCTAGGTAAGGTTGGGAATGAGCAGAAGTCATTACCATCTGTCAGCAGCTTAATTGCCTGGGTGGAGTTGATGGATCTCAGTCCAGACCCTAATGGATGTGTATCCACATCACAAGAACCACCATTATAATTGGTTTCTTTATTGGCATTCTCAGCAGACAAGCTAAGGCCACCAAGACTGATCTTCTCTCTTGATCCTGCAGATGGTCCCTTCAGGTCAGTCATGAGGCATGTTGGCAGGGCCATGTGGGGGATGTTGGACTAACACTGCCTATGATTATCTGTCATGGGCCAAAATACCTCCTCACCACTGTTCTGTGAGATGCTGCAAGTTATGTTTGCCTGGCTGTTTAACTTGCACTTCATTTCAGTTGTAATGTGATTCCTGTGTATATGCAGGGTCTGATCCTGAGAGTCTGTGCCTCCCACTGCAGTCAATGTGAGGTACAAGTGCTTAGCATTCTTGGAATGAGGCCCATAGTTTGTAAAAGGTTTGAGGATCCCTCTGTGGTGAAGGTGCTGTACAAATGTTATATAGGATTATTACAAAGGGACTGTTGTAAAGCCCCATTTGTTTACCCATGACATGTATGACTGGCATATGTGAAGATGCCAAGACTTTTGCACAGTACATGTTCCCAGGCTACTCCCTCCTGCCTTGGTGAGTCAGGTTGGGCTGTGATTACTCAAGGGCACATAGCTCCTGTGCCCTGGTGCTGCAACAGCCTGATACCTTCTTTCTGTGTCAGGTGACTGCTAATGTCTCTTGAGAGTTTAAATGGGCATGGAGTTTGCATTGAACCACATGTAACAGTAGCATTAGTAAAAAGAATGAGGAGGATTTGTGGCACCTTCAAGACTAACATTTATTTGGACATAAGCTTTTGTGGGCTAAAATGCATTTCATCGAATGCATGCAGTGGAAAATATAGTAGGAAATTGTATATACACAGAACATGAAAAAAATGGGTGTTGCTATACCAACTATAATGAGACTAGGCGGGAGGGATAGCTCAGTGGTTTGAGCATTGGTTTGCTATACCCAGGGTTATGAGTTCCCCCTTGAGGGGGCCATCTGGGGATTGGTCCTGCTTTGAGCAGGGGGTTGGACTAGAGCTCCGGAGGTCCCTTCCAACCCTAATATTCTATGATTCTAATTAAGGTGGGCTATTACCAGCAGGAGGGGAAAAAAATTTTGTAGTGATAATCAGGAAGGCCCATTTCCAACAGTTGACAAAGGTGTGAGTAACAGTAGGGGGAAAAATTAGCATGGGGGAATAGTTTTACTTCATGTAATGACCTATCTGCTCCCAGTCTTTATTCAAGCCCAATTTAATGGTGCCCAGTTTGCAAATTTAATTCCAATTCAGCAGTGTCTCATTGGAGTCTGTTTTTGAAGATCTTGGGAGACAGGCCAGTCCTCGCTTAGAGACAGCCCCCAACCTGAAGCAAATGCTCACCAGCAACCAAACAACAAAAACACTAGCCCAGGAATCTATCTTTGCAACAAAGCCTGTTGCCAACTCTGTCCACATATCTATTGAAGGGACACCATTATAGGACCTAACCACATCAGCCATGCCATTAGAGGCTCGTTCACTTGCACATTTACCAATGTGATATGCCATTATGTGCCAGCAATCCCCCTCTGCCATGTACATTGGCCAAACTGGACAGTCTCTACGCAAAAGAATAAGTGGACACAAATCAGACATGAAGAATTATAACATTCAAAATGAGTCGGAGAACACTTCAACCTCCCTGGTCCCTCAATTACAGACCTAAAAGTCACACTATTCCAACAAAAAACTTCAAAAACAGACTCCACTGAGAAACTGCTGAATTGGAATTAATTTGACTATTTCCCCATGCTAATTTTTTCCCCTACTGTTAAACACCTTCTTGTCAACTGTTGGGAATGGGCCATCCTGATTATCATTACAAAAAAGTTTTTTCCTCCTGCTGGTAATAGCCCACCTTAATTGATTAGTCTCATTATAATTGGTATAGCAGCACTCATTTTTCCATGTTCTGTGTGTATGTGTGTATATATATGTATTTTTCACTGCATGCATCTGATGAAGTGGGTTTTAGCCCACAAAAGCTTATGCCCAAACAAATGTTAGTCTCTAAGGTGCCATAAGTACTCCTCATTCTTTTTGGTGATACAGACTAACACGGCTACCACTCTGAAACCAGTGGCATTAGTATCATACTGTGTTGCATGTGCAAACTCAGGCAGTTGTGAGGCAGGAGTGGTTCAAGAAAAGCTGCATCCTGGTACAATGCTGTATGCTTCAGCTTTTCATCAGCTGTGCCTTTCCCACTAGATGTAGCACTGTGGAAAGAAATGGGGGAATGAGGCCAGTTCTCACTCATGCCTTATGAGCTATGTGATGTTCCAATGAATAAATTTGCTTTGACTTGTGCGCTGGTTTCCAAGGTGTTGGGCCTTGATCTTTCTGTAAAGATTTAGACCACATAGGCTTGTGAAAGAGGCCTGAAAATGCAATAGGCAAAGGCAGACCTGTGCTTTGATGGGGACTGAGTATTACTGGTGACATCTCCCTGCGCCCAAAACCCTGATTCCCTTAGGGTGACCAGAAAGCAACTTTGAAAAATCGGGGCAGGGGGTGATAGGCACCCATTGAAGACACAGCCTCAAATATCGGCACTGTCCCTATAAAATTGGGACATCTGGTAACCCTAGGTTCCCTGGAAGCTGAATTTGGTCTTTCTCCCTCCTCGTGAGACACTCAATGGGAGCTGCTTCATCCAGAACCAACACAAGTTCTTCCATTCACCAGGTTTATATTTAGCTGGCAGTATGTGGGCTGCCTAAAGAAAGAATCTCCCGGTCATTACCTCACCATTGTCCAGCCTTCCAAAGCATTTGAGCTGCCTGGGTGGAGAGCTGGAGGCTAAATTTAGATAGGACATTTCTTGCCAAGAGCTGTGTCTGTCTTTCCAGGCTTGGCTGGGTCAGAGAGGAGAATGGTATTAAATCTCTCTGCAGAGAGCCCAGAGTTCCTTGTTTTTCAAAAGTCCCTTTGAGATGAGAAATGAAGTGTCACACTCAGGGATGTGAGGTGCCTCAGAAGAAAAGCTTGGGAGTCCCAGCTAGAATGGGGCAGTGCAGGAGCAGTCATAGGGGTTCATAGGAAACGCTACTCTTCCATCAGTCTCGGTATCACTCTTTGGAGCAGGCATTTCCCCATACTTAAGAAGGGGTTCACTGATGGGCAGAGATGGGGTGTGGTTGCCTTACCAAAATGGGCATCTATCCACACCCCCTCCCAGACCCTCAGTAACCAGCTACCAAAGATTTTACTGCCACTAATATTTAGCTGCCTAAGTGGTCACTTGTTCTGTCTGTACCTCAATTAACCGAATTTGTAAAATTGCTGCTGCTGCTTTACTCATCCTTGTGAAGTGCTTTGTGTATAGATGTGAAGCCTTAAATGGACTTCAGTAGGAGTTCTGGAGCAGGCTGTATTGTTGCTGTCTTTTATGCTAGACCCAGCCTGTCCTGCCTTCATGCCACTGCTAGTCTAAGCACTCACCTGTTCTGCCTTTATTATGCAACCTGCTCTGCTGATGTGTGCGTTACTACAACAAAGCCCAATGAGGCAGCCATGGGTCACACTTGAACGTCTCATGGCTTCCCACTCATGAAACTCGCCTGGACTGTAGCCTCCAGATGAGAAGAGAGGGTGGAGGAGAGGAATTCAGCTGATCAGTGTCTCATCTTTGTCCTCTATCTGGACGGTTTTGGAATGGACTGTGAACTTCAGAGGGGCCCACTCAAGCCAGGTGAATGGACAGCCTGATGGCAAATTAAGTTTGGTGTCAATAAATGCACAGTAGTGCACATTGCAGAGAAAAATTAAACTATTCCTACACCTTAGAATGTTCTAAATTAACTATATGAGCTCAGGAAAAGGATGTGGGTGTCACTCAGGACAGCTCAATGAAGACCTTGGTTCAACGTTCAGCTGTGATCAAAAAAGCAAACCAGATGTTAGGATGCCTATAGGTTGGATGGAGATCAATACAGAGAATAATATAATGCCTCGCAGAAATCAGTGATGCAGTCTCCTGGAATGCTGTGTACAGCACTGGTCACCCCATCTCAAAGAGGATATTGGGGAATTAGAGGTGGCTCAGAGGGGCAATGGTAATGATGAAGTGTCTGGAAACACTCAGATGAAGAGAGAGTGAAAAGACTGGGATAGTTTATCTCGGAAAGGAGTCAAATAAGAGGATATGTGATAAAAGTGTATCAAACAATGAATGGTACAGAGAAGGTAGATGGAGAACATCTGCTCTCCCCGTTGAATAACACAAGGGGACAGTCAATGGAATTAAGTGGCATTTTCAAAATGATAAAAGGAAATAGTTAGACATTGTTGTGAAAAAGTAAGTGTAGAACTCTTTGCCACAAGATGATGATGTGACAAAGAACTTAGCCATGTAAGTGTGCCACCCTTTTTTAATCTTACTAACAGCCTTATTTATAACAACTCTGCATCATTCTAACACATTTTTGAAGGGATATTAAATCTCCTGCTTTAAGGCTTAAGCCATGCTCCAGCTACTAGAGATCAGGATGAGACCTAATATGGGGGGCAGATTACCCTCCATCTGCCTTCAGCAGGGTTTCATGCACCTGAGGCACCTGGTGCTGGCCACTGTCAGGCCACGTCTACACTACGCGATAATATTGAATTAGCTAAAATCGGTTTCATAAAACTGATATTATAAATTCGATTTCACGCGGCCACACTAGGCACAGTAATTTGGCGTTGTGCGTCTGTGCATTGTGGGTAGCTCATTCGTGCTTCCTGCTTCAGTCCTGCGTCCCCCACCCTTGGTCTGGGTTGATCTATTGTCACGGGGCTTCTGGGCAAATGTCGTCAGTCATTCCTTCCCGGAAAACAACATGCGCATTTCGCGCTCCGTTTCCTAGATTGCCCTGGAAGATGCTGCGGAACCATTGCCGTTCAGTTGATTAATCACTGTAATTGGTACTGGATCCGACGGACAGAGGCGATACTTCCGCGCTACACAGCCAAGCATTTATTTGCTTGCGTGATAGCAGAGATGGTTACCAGTCGTTCTGTAACTGTGTCCTACTTGCGGAGTAAACTGGCACTGGAGATAATGGTTATCTCTCCCCCTCTGTTACTGTCGCTGCCTATCATGCGTGCCCCTGGCTGAGATCAAGTGGGGCGCAACAGCAAATTGGGATGACTCCCCGAGTCATACCCTTCTTTATGGTTCTAAACATAGTCGTCCGCTCAATAGGGGGCAAGTGTACTAGAGGACCGTGGTATCAGAGCCACAAGCTGCTCCGTGTCTATTCACGGGGTGCCCTGCACAACCCCACCTGTTGCTTCCATCCCTCCCCCGAACCTTCTCGGGCTACCGTGGATTGTCCCCCCCATTTGTCATGAATTTATAGATAGTCAAGGAATAAGAAACAGAGACTTGTTGTGAGTAAAATGAGGCGGGAGGCAGCCTCCCAGGGCTATGACGTCCAGGAGCGACAATAAGCGGGCGGGGAGAGGAGCCACAATGCTGCCTGCTAGACAGTACGAGTCAGAATCTTTTCTTTACATATGGAAAGGGGGGGGCTGACTTGAAGCTCACACCCCCGTTGCTATGATGAAGACGGTTACTAGCGTCTCTGTCCTATCTACGGGAGTGACCAGGAATCATTCCTGATTTTTACCCGAGCGCCCCTATATCAAGTTAAACACAGCATTGGAGCCTCGGTTATGAGGACAGTTACACATCCTACTGCACCGTCTGCCCACAGAGAGGGGAGAGCGAATACTGCGTCTTCACTGCGCGCATCGCATCCTACCAGCAGCATTCAGTACACTTAGGGTGACCTATGAAAAGAAGTCAACGAAACTGATTCTCTTTCCTTTCTTCTTTCACGTGGTGAGGGGAGGAAAAACCGAGGACTTTCCTGAATCATGCCAGACACTCTGTTTTCGAACCTACAGACATTGGGAGCTCAGCCAAGAATAGCAAATACTTTCTCAGAGACTCGCTCGTGGACTATGGAGTATAGCTGGATCCTCATACCCCTCCCCTCATGGCAGATTCCCTTGGTCGTCTGGCTTCCATTTACGCTTGTCATGCAGCCAGGTAGCCTGGAAGATTTTTTTCAAATGCTTTGGCATTTCATCTTCTGTAATGGAGCTCTGATAGAACAGATTTGTCTCCCTATACAGCGATCAGATCCAGTATCTCCCGTACGGTCCATGCTGGAGCTTTTTTTGGATTTGGGACTGCATCAGAGCTCCACGCTGGGCAAACAGGAAATGTAATTCAAAAGTTCGCGGGGCTTTTCCTGTTTACCTGCTCGCTGCATCCGAGTTCAGATCGCTGTCCAGAGCGGTCACTGGTGCACTGTGGGATACCGCCCGGAGGCCAATAACGTCAATTTCCGTCCACACTAACCCTAATTCGATATGTTTATATCTATTTTAGCACTACTCCTCTCATCTGGGAGGAGTACAGAAATCGATATAAAGAGCACTTTATATCGATATTAAGAGCGTTGTAGTGTGGACGGGTACAGCATTAAATCGATTTAAATGCGTAGTGTAGACCAGGCCTCAGAGACAGGATCCTGGACTTGATGGACACTGGGTCTGATCCAGTTTGGCAAATCCTGTGTTTTAATGTATTAAAGGCCAAAGTTAAGATACTGAGCAAAAGGTTGGATTGGTGTAGAGCTGAGTCCAAAGGGTGTCAGGGTGTGAGAGCTGGGGCCAGGGCCGCCCAGAGGATTCAGGAGGCCTAGGACAAAGCAATTTCAGAAGCCCCTTCTATTTAAAAAAAAAAAAAAAAAATTGCAATACTATTCCTGTGGGGCCCAGTGCAAATTGCCCCACTTGCTCCCCCACCACGGCCGGCCCTGGGAAAAATAAACCTTCTGCATCTCAGCACAAACCTAGTTTTGAGAACTTCTTTACAAGGTATCACTAGTTCTCAGCATCATCTAGTGCGAAAAGGCACTAAACCTCACTAAACAGGTTGGACAAATATTTTCCGTCAAAACTTTTCCTGGATCGAGAACTAGGTTTTTAAAAAGCAGAAAAAAATCATGGACAATGTCTGCTTTCTTTCAAAATTTTGTGTTTTTAATTGAAAAGCTGAAATTAGTCTGCAAAAACCTGAGTATGGTTTGGGGTTTCAGAAGTGTGTGGCCAAATATTTGCTGCTTGCTGTGTATTAAAGAAAAAATAAAAATTCTGCTTAAAAAAAAAAAAATCTAAAACTTTTGAACCACCTCAGTTTGTGACCAAATGCCGGAGCCCATCCAGTTAGACTTTTTTCCAGGTTTCTGATACTCTGCTGGCTCCCTTGACTCATATCTGTCTCCATAACTTTGTGTTCATTTAGGTTAGAACATAAGAACAGCCATACTGGGTTAAACCCAAGGTCCATCCAGCCCAGTATCTTATCTACCGACAATGGCTAATGCCAAGTACCCCAGAGGGAGTGAACCTAACAGGTAATGATCAAGCAATCTCTCTCTACTGCCATCCATCTCCACCCTCTGACAAACAGAGGCTAGGGCCACCATTCTTTCTATCCTGGCTAATAGCCATTAATGGACTTAAATTCATGGAGGTTATCTGTTTCCTAGAGACTGGCTCCATGGGGTCCCTCACAAACTGGAGACTGTTACTGTGGGTTTGTCTTTAGTATAGACTATATACATACTCCACGAACTGAGCATTTGAGCTTGTTCCAGAATCTAGGATGACCTATGTTGTGAAAACTGAAATGCTCAAAATAGCACATGCATGTGAATGGACACAGGGTGCTAAAATTAAATTAACCCAGGGGTTCTCAAACTGGGGTCAGGACCCTCAGGGGGTCACAAGGTTATTACTGGGGTCACGAGCTGTCAGCCTCCACCTCAAACCCCGCTTTGCCTCCAGCATTTATAATAGTGTTAAATATATATTAAAAAGTGTGTTTTAATTTATAAGGGGGGGGGTTGCACTCAGAGGTTTGCTATGTGAAAGGGTCACCAGTACAAAAGTTTGAGAACCACTGAATTAACCCCTCTGAAGCCTCAGGGAATGCAGGGAGGGGGGGGGTCTCCCTTGGTAGGGTTGAAGGATATTGCTCTTCTCATGTGATCCCTCCCCCTGGCTAATTTTAAATGAAGCTACCCTCCCCTGACATGAATCTCCCTATGGCACTGAAATTAAATATAGACTATAATTTGGCATTTGAGAAGTGAAAGGGATGGTAGCCCTAATGGAAAAGCTAACACCTTGGCTCTTCTGCAAGCCTCAAACTGCTGAATGAGCTTTAGGGTAGGGAAGGCTGTGCCTCCCAAACAGCCTGGCCCTGGCCCTGGCCCTGGCCCTGGCCCTGCCCCCAATCTGACCCCCGCCCCACTTCCTGCCCCCCTCAGAATCCCTGACCCATCCTGCTCCTTGTCCCTTCATGTGCCCCGGAGACCCCACCCCTGCTCCCTGTCCTCTGACTGCCCCAACTCCTATCTGCTTCCTGCTGAGTCCTGACAGACCCCTGGAATGCCCATGATCGAACTGCGCCCCCCCCCCCCTGTGCCCTGACTGTCCCTGGGACTCCCTTCCCCTTATCCAACCCTCCTGGCCCGGGCCCCTTACCCCGGCTCCCCCCTCACCTGGAGCCTCAGCGCATCCAGCAGCGTGGTGCCGGCAGAGGATCTGAGCTCCTCCCCGCTCAGAGCCATGTGGTAAGGGGGCGGGGCTGCAAGCTCCAGGCTGAGCTCAGCTCCCTCCACTCGGCCTGGAGCTCGCAGCCCTGCCTCTTTACCACATGGTTCTGAGTGTGGTGGAACTCAGGGTCCCTGTCAGAGCCATGCTGCAGCTGTCTCGGGACGCTGCTGGATGTGCTGAGGCTCGAGGTGGAGTCAGGCCAGGGAGGGAGCTTCAGCTATTCTCAGTAGGGGGGCCTGTGGAGCCTGGGTCTTGGGTCAAATTGTCCCACTTGCTGCCACACCCCGGTGGCTGTGGCTGGGGCTGCATAAAATAGGGAGAGTAGGGAGGTGGGACCATGTTATGGGGAGGAGGTAGTGAGGCCATAGGCTAGGGTAGCAAAGAGCTACAGGATGTCCATACTCCATTGGGTACAGATCGTGGATAGTGTAACAGGGATGCCAACAGGCAGTGCACAAAGGCCCAGCATGAAGGAAGCTGAGCTCCAGAGAGGGAAAGACTACAATCAGAAGGGCAGTAAGAACAAAAAGGCCTGATCTCAAGCCTGGGAGTGGTTGCTAGACAACAACTTGCACTGAAATGGAGGCAAAATCCCACTTTCCCTATTAACTGAGAAACCAGGGTAGATGGGATGGATGAAGCTGGAGGGTCTGGGCATCTGTCCGTCTAGCTGTGATGCAGCCACTTAATCCCTCTGACAGGACATACACAGATGTATGGGGGCCCTAGGGTGACCAGAGATCCTGATTTTCAAGGCTTTGTTTTATAAAGGCCCTTATTACCCCCACCCCTTGTCCTGATTTTCCATACTTGCTATCTGGTCACCCTGGGGAGCCCCTTGTTTGGTCTCCTTTTCATTAGATGTTAAAATTCAACAAGCGGGGCCTACAGCTGACAGTTTTCTGTGGAGAGAGAGGGCTCCAAGGGAAGGAGAAACTAAGGGAGCAACAGCTTCCCCCCTTCCTGTCATATCAACCACGTGCACAGCTGTTCTGAACAAGGACACCTCCCTCCCAGCAGCACCACTCTGTAATTTTCATTCCAGTTAAATAAGAAAATCAAACTTTGAAGTGGGTCTCTGGCTTCCCTTTCATTTTCTTTGCCAGAGGCCAAAGAAGAAATAGCTGCCTTGGGGCCATCAGAGTATTTTTAACATGAAAAAAGAGACAATTTGTGCTTGGCCACTGGGGAGGGGGTGCTGATCAAAGCAACACCACCCCAGTGTAGATCCATTAGCCTTCCTTTCTTATTAGGAATGGGCCCAAACCATAGTGCATGGGAACATGCATTAGGATCAGACACAGTGGAGGAGAGCATAGTTCTATGAAGTCAGTGTTCTGCCACTTGACAGTGACCAGTGCTTGATGTTTCAGAGGAAGCCCCCCCCGCCCCCTTCCTCAAATCCTGATAATGAATTTGGCCAAGTGAAGAATGCTGTATGTATGGGGGGCTGTTGGGAATCGCTTCCTCACTCTGCAATCCATTAGCAGATGCTTGAGATTTCATTTGCATTCCTGTTGTCAGAACTGATGGGAAGTTTAAAGGGCTGGATGGTAAAGTTTGATAGGTAACTATCATGAGCTGATAACTCAGGTTACCTGCTACACTCAGATATGCTGGTACCAAACTGCCCCCGAGGCTTCACTTGGAAGAAAATCAAGACGAGCTGGGCCTGCTGGACAAATACATTTAGCTGGACCCTATCAGCTAAGGCAGGGATGCCTAACCTACAGCCCGTCAGAGAATTTTATAAGGCCCGCAGCCTACTTCAACACAATATACTAATGGCTGATTCATTAGTCTTTTGTCGTCATGCTTACATCATTTTAGTTTATATTAAGTGTGTAAATACACAACCATTCATAGAAACAGCCTATCTAAATACATATGAAACAATCTGAACTTAAGATATAAAGTCACCTATATTGATTTATATTTTATTAAAATATGTAGAATCTGTTTGGCCCACACAAGGTTGTGTCAAGGTTTATGTGGCCTTCCTGTGTAATAAGGTTGGGCACCACTGAACTAAGACATTAAACCAGTCTGTTAAATCCCATTGTAACAGTATCTTGCTTCCCTCTTTCTCCAGCCAGGCATTTGAATTCTTGAAGGTGGTGCCATCCTCTGGGCTAAGCTCCTGAATTTTCCACTGAGATCTCTTTCTTTGGATCTGTAGATGTTAAGATTGCTCATTATTCTCAGATCAACCCGACAGGAGAAGTGTGGTTTAAACCTGCTAACAGAGCATTTCATGATCAGGTTGACTCAGAGCTGCCACTTCCTGGGACCTGTAGCTATTGCTAGGATTGGGTCCACGTGTGTTTGTTTATTGTCGAGTAACATAGGTCAGTGCAAAAGTAACTTAGTCTTTGGTACTGGTTGAGTGGTAACAGGGGACTCCTCTGGGCAAAGGGTGCATGGGGCTGCTTGCATCATCAGTCTAGCTATGAAGCCTGCTGGTTAGGATAGCAGAGGTGAGTATTACCAGAGTTATCTTTGAACTTGGCAGTGCTTCGTGGAGAGCGTCAGGCTGGATGTGTTTGAACAAGAAAAGGGGAGGGGGAATGAAACCAGGAAGAGGTTAGCAAGGAAGTTAGATACATGGTTTTTTTCCATAAGTGTGCATGTCTCTGTATGTTTGCATGATTGTGAATAAACGTGTGCACAAATTTTTCTGTAGCTGTTTCCCTGTGGATGATTTTGTGTTGGTGTCTCTGCTCTTGTGTGTCATGTCGGTATGAGCATTCAGGTGTGTGTGTATGGCTGTTCAGACCAGAAATGACACCAAGAAGCAGCTGGTAAATATCTCTAAAATAAAGAAACCTTAAAAGGAAATTGCTGCACCACAACTTTGTATTATGTTCGGGGGGACAGAGAGGGTCCTATCTACATGATCTTTGTACCTGTATTCTGTTCCAATATGCCCACGTTCGTAACGCTTCTGAAGCAATTATAACCAGTGCCTGTCTGAAAGTAAGCCCAAGAACCCAGCATTCCCAGTGGAGGAGCTGTGGAACACACACCTTACAGACCACTGTTACCTTTCCCAGTGGCTGTGATGTCATAGTTTTGGTCTGAATTTCCTCATGTAGCACATCACTGAGGGAGGAGGAAAGGTGTTACACCGGCCAGGCCTGTGCACAGAAAGTCTTTGGAGATGGCTAGCAATGAACATCTTGTTTAGATTCAGCATGATCTTCCTTCATTGAGTGCAGAATCCCCTTGGTGTGGAGTAGGGGGTGAGGAATCTGGCAGTTTGTCAGAGGCACTGTTATGTGTGAGCCACCTCCTAGCACTGTCTGGTGCATTGTGCCAGAGTCAAGGGCCAAGTGTTACCTGTCTGCTTGACTGGATGTCACTTTTTGGAGCGTGAGCTTTCGTGGGTGAATACCCACTTCGTCAGATGCAGGTAGTGGAAATTTCCAGGGGCAGGTATATATATGCTAGCAAGCAAGCTAGAGATAACGAGGTTAGTTCAATCAGGAGGGATGGGGCCCTGTTCTAGCAGCAGAGGTGTGAAAACCAAGGGAGGAGAAACAGGTTCTGTAATTGGCAAGCCATTCACAGTCTTTATTTAGTCCAGAGCTGATGGTGTCAAATTTGCAGATGAACTGAAGCTCAGCAGTTTCTCTTTGAAGTCTAGTCCTGTAGTCTATAAGGTGCCAAAGGATTCTCTGCTGCTTTTACAAATCCAGACTAACACGGCTACCTCTCTGATACTTGACTCCTCCCTAATGTGCCTGTAGTCAATGATGTTTTCTCAGTGGAGCGGCTGTGCACCGTGTCCTGTAATTACAGCCTGTGAGACTTCCCAGGGTTAATATTAAATCACAGCCTATGATAGCAGATTTAGAAAGTGTATTACATTACTAGGAGCAAGGGAAGGAGGCTGCATTCTCCTGTTGGGGCAGGGACTGGTTTTCATCATGGTTCTGTCATTGAGATAAGAGGAAAAACCAACAATAAAGAGTGTTTATAATAGGACCTCACTTGCTGCCTTTTTCCCTCCCTGCCATAGTTGTGGTGCCAAGAGATCCTGTTGTAGGAGCTACTGATCAGTGAGGGCACCAGAGGTGAAAGAGTTAATTCAAAACAAAAAATGGCTTGTGGGGTCCCTGCTGGTGCTGCTGTGGCCCAGCCATGGGATCCTAGGGATTTGTGTGCGCACACACTATAGATTGTGTATGCTACTGTTTCCCTACACAATCCTGTACTCTCATCCATGCACCACACACATACTATCCCCACGCTCTGTGGTATATATACACACACTGTTCACGCAGTGCACCCTTTCCCATATACAACCAAACCACCCAGCCGTATGCCTGTGTAAACATTCACATTACCGCATACAGAAGCACACCCAATGCCAATACACAGAGCAATTCCACCTCTCCCGCATACAGACTGCCCCTCCTCCCTTCTGCACACTACATTCCTGCATTTACTATTGAATACATACCATATTTCTACCTACATACTGACATGTGCTCCTCCACATTCTTTCTCAGAATACCGATACACTCCCTACTACACTATCTCCCTACACATTTCTTGCCATTCACTCAAACAGGCACCACATGCATACCCCTCCTCATATATGCATGTACCTACACATTACTGGATCCACAGAATTCCCACACATGCATGCTGCTCCCCTGCATGTGCCCTTGCCCCTGAAAGACATGGACATGACAGATACTGCTCAGTTCTGCCAGGCAATGCACATTATTCAATTCGTTTTCTGTTACAATATTTTTTCCCTTCCTGGTTTCTTTGGAGAGCGAGTAATGCTAATGGAAATGAAGGATATTAGCTAAATTAAGATGTGAGTATGGAATTTGCAAATTTCCCTTACATATTTTTGACTGTGCACCTCAGTGCAAACCTCCAGTACCCACTTTCCTGGGCTTCTCACATAGCTTTCCCAGTGCACTTCAATCCTGAATTGGTGTCACCTCCAGGGTTGGAATCTCTGGGACTCTTCAGAGCTCTGACAAAGCCCCTCATTCCTGACTTGCAGCACCTCATGTTATTTCAGTCTTGCCCTGCCCCTTTCCCTCATATGCAAGTTTCCCCCCAAACTACAACTCAGCCTGCTAACATAGCTTCAGGCTGCATCTGAGTGGGGCTTTTCAGTCATGTTAGGCTAACTTGATTGAGCTCATGAGATTGAAAAACGCATCCTGGTTGTGCATCGAAATAGAGCCTCAATGTACAGCATTTCTAGCTGTTATAGTCTTGGCCCTTCCGCTGCTTGGCCAGCAAGTCTCACTCCTGTTCTTCAGCACCCTCTGATAAGTCAAATCTGAGTTCCCACATAGCCCTCCAAATGCACCTCAGCCCTGATCAGCCGCACCCTTTGCTATCCCAACCCTGGGCCTCTCCTCATTCAAGAGTGTAAGTGGGGCTCCAGATAATGATGTAACTGAATGAAATCTTCATACCTCCCCAGGCACAGGGCCGTAATCGTAATGATGATGTTTTGTTGATGCCTATTGCCATCCATTCCCAGAATCCCAATTTAGGGGAGACCATCCCCACTATTTTTAGCATAATGTTCCTCATTTCCCCAGTCTACCCTCTCAAAAAGCCTCTTAGGGTATGTCAGCACTGCAGTTGAAGTTGTGTTTGCAGCGCACGTAGATATACCCAAGCTAGCATTAATCTGACAAGCTTTGATACCAATAGCAGTTAAGCTGCAGTCGCATGGGCTCTACAAGCCCACCCGGAAGCACGGGCACTTACTCAGGTGACGAGCCCGTGCTACCACAGCTTCACAGCCATTTGCACCCGAACTAGCTAGATTAAAGCTGCGTGGAGTACGTATACACACACTGCAATTTACCTCTAACTTCAGTGCAAACATACCTTCTGTCTAATCTTTTTAGCTGAAGTTACGAGTTGTCTGCCTGTCTGTCATCCCAAATGTCTCAGTCTGCACCTTTTAAGATGCTGGCAGGTGTGCACCTTCACAGTTCTAGGCGAAGTCTTTGCTAACAGAGCTAAGGTTGTTATTATAAGTAACTTAAGCATCAGAAGAATGTTGTAGTTGAAAAACCAAGTGTCTAAAAGTCTGAGAAGCCATAATTAAGTTTTGACAGTTTGAAAACAGCCTCATCCCTATCCTCACATCCTGCACGTAACCAACATAACACACATTATTACTGGTTACTAGTTCTTTCACAGGAGCACCGTACTGCTTCATGGTGCAAGGCACTATACAGACAAATGGCACAAAGGCAGTACATGTCCCAGAGCACTCACAATCTAGGCTATCAGAAGGCCCGCTGCCACCCATAGGCATTGACTCTGTGGGTGCTCCAGGCCTGGGGGGGGGGGGAAATGGTGGGTTCTCAGCACCCACAGGCTGCCTCCCCCTCCCTCCTAGTGTCTCCCACCTGCCGCTATAAGCTGTTCAGTGGTGTGCAGGAGGTGCTGGGGAGGAAGGAGCGAGAGCTGGGCGCACTTGGGAGAAGTGGCAGGGAAGAGGCAGGGTGGGGCTGGGTCCTTGGGAGAAGGGGTGGAATAGGGTGGGGACTGGGGCGGAGCACTCTCCAGCACATTAGAAACTCTGTGCCTATACTGCCACCCACAAAGTTAGCAGGGGTACGGCCCTCCTTACCTGTGGTTATCACAGATCCATAGGGAGATCATGCAGAGAGTCTGAGTGTCTACGTGGCATCTCAGACCTCTGTGGTACTCATCGGCCACGTCTACACTACGGGATAAAATCAAATTTGCTAAAATCAGTTTTATAAAACTGATATTATAATTTCGATTTCTTGCGGCCACGCTAGGCACAGTAATTCGGCGTTGTGCGTCCATGCTCCGAGGCTAACGTCGATTTCTGAAGCATTGCATTGTGGGTAGCACTTCCGTAGCTATCCCATAGTTCCCGCTGCCTCCTATGAATTCAGGGTTAAGTTAATGGCGCGGGCCGGCTTCTGGCTTAATGTCGTCCATCTATCCTTCTCCGCGCGAGACAACACATGAACTGACAATTCGTTTCGCGGCCGTTTTTCCCTGCGATCCCTGGCGACGCCATTAGCACGGCAACCCATGGCAGCCCGTCAGCTTTTTTTTCTGGCACCTTGTTGTACTGGATGCCGCGGAGAGAGAGCGTATCCAGCTACTACACAGCAGCATTCACTTGCTTTTTGCAATACAGAGATGTTTACCTGTCGTTGTTACGTTCTACTGCGGAGACACTGGCAATGATGATGACGGTTATCTCTCCCCTCTCGACTGTCGCTGCCATCATAGTGACCCCGTGGCTGAAATTTTGAAAGCAAATTGGGATTGACCACTGGCAATGAGATCAATTCCTCGCCTTGATGGTTTGCTAAAATAAAGAGTCCGTCCATGCTAGAGAATAATAGGCAAGATGATAATACAGATCCAGTATATCAGAGAGCACATCTGCTCCGTGTCAGCTTCACAGGGTTTGCCCCTGCAAGAACCCACCTCGGTCTGCTTCCCTCCCCCTCAACCTTTGGGCTACATAGTGCCGTGCCCCCCCACATCTGGTCCTGAAGAGTTAAAGGCAATACAGAACTAAGATAGCAGAGACTTGTTAGTGAGATAAAAATGATGATGGGGGGAGGCACTTGAGGCAGCTTCCTGGGCTAGCAGCGAGTCCGAGAGCAGGACGCGACTCTAATCTTTCTGTAGAAACCAACTAAGGGGAATTTGAACTCATTGCAGCGAGTCACTCCCACATTTGCTTTTCAAGAAAATTTTTCGCCCCCAGTTCGATGATGAAGTGGAATTATAGCCTTCGTTCCTATCTACTGGGAGGAGACCAGGAATACTTGCCTCTCGATATGAAGCAAAAATTATCAGGATGGGTTCTAGAGAGGATGGTGGCAGTCTCTCTGCACCGTCTACCACCCGGGGAGGGGGACGGAGAGGAAGCGGATTTACTGCTCTTCACTGCTGTAGCATTTCCGTCTTACAGCGCATTCAGTACACATAGTGAGTGACATGAAAGTAGCAAGGAATGATTTCTTTCCCTTATTTTTTTCACGTGGTGGGGGACGGAAGAAGAGGAGCTGTTCCTCTAATCCACGCCAGACATCGTGTTTTGAACCTACAGACAGTGGAGCTCAGCCAAGAATGCAAATAATTTAAGACTGCTGTGGACTGTGGATAACTGGATCCTCAGTACCCCCTCCCTCCATGAGACTCCATTGAAGTCTCTGTTCCTGTTACGACTATGTCACGGCACCGCTGGTATCCTGGAGTTTTATTCATCGCCTTGGCATTTCGTGTTTCTGTAACGAGAGGAAGCTGATACAACAGATTTTGTTCTCCCATACGCGATCGAGATCTAGTACGCCCGTATGGTTTATGCTGGAGCTCTGGTTTTGGATTTGAGACTCCATCGCAGCGTCTGATCAGAAGCTCCACTCTGGCAGCAGGAAATGTAATTCAGAAGTTCGCGGGGCTTTTCCTGTTTACCTGCCCGCTGCATCCGAGTTCAGATTGCTGTCCAGAGCAGTCAGTGTTGCACTCTGGGATACCGCCCGGAGACCAATAACGTCGATTTCCGTCCACACTAACCGTAATCCGAACTGTTAATATCGAATTTAGCGCTACTCCTCTCGTCAGGGTGGAGTACAGAAATCGATTTAAAGAGCCTTTTATTTCGATATAAAGGGCGTTGTTGTGTGGACGGGTACAGCGTTAAATCGATTTAACGGCCATTAAATCGATTTAAACGCGTAGTGTAGACCAGGCCATCGTGTGCTCTGTCATCTGCTGTCATGACCTATCCAACAGTGCCTGGCTCAAAAGCTTTCCATCGGGGATGGGGATAGAATTGAAGGCATCTAGTAGTGGGAGTTAATGTAAATTACTGCTGGCAGGTCAGCATGAACTTAGGAGAGTTCATATAGGTTTCCAAGGAGATGATACCATGAAGAGTGTCGCTTCCTGCTAGTAACTCCCTTCCTATCCAATCATGTCCACTCTTGACCTCAGCCAAGAAGCCTAATTGTGAGGAATTCATTGTAGACATAAGGTAGGGGTGGGTGTGTATTCTTCTGGCAGGGAGCCTGGAAGACCTGAGAACACCATTTGGAGCTTGAATTCTAAAAACCTGGCACAAGCTGGGGCTCTGACGGCTTCCCTGCTGCAAAGCCCTGTGTCTGGACTCCAAAGGTACGTCTAAACTGCAGTAAAAGACCCACAGCTGGATCAGCTGACTCAAGATTGCAGGTCTTAGGCTGGGGAGATATATTACTGACCACCTGACCAGGAGGGTGATACTGACTCTGAAATGCTCAGGGAGATTAGAGAGGCTATAAAAATAAAAAACTCAACAATAATGGGGGATTTCAACTATCCTCATATTGAGTGGCTACATGTCATCTCAGGACGGGATGCAGAACACGTTAAAACACTGCTTCTTGGAGCAGCTAGTCCTGGAACCCCTACAAGAGGAGAGGCAATTCTTGGTTTTAGTCTTAAGTGCAGCACAGGATCTGGTCCAAGAGGTGAATATAGCTGGACCGATTGGTAATAATGACTATAATTAAATTTAACATCACTATGGTGGGGAAAACACCAGAGCAGCCCAACATGGTAGCATTCAATTTCAGAAAGGGGGACTACACAAAAATGAGGATGTTAGTTAAACAGAAATTAGAAGGTACAGCGCTAACAGTGAAATCCTTACAAGTTGCATGGAAACTTTTTAAAGACACCATAATAGAGGCTCAAATTAAATGTATACCCTGAATTAAAAAACACAGAGAACCAAAAAAGTGCCACCGTGGCTAAACAACAAAGTAAAAGAAGCTGTGAGAGACAAAAAGGCATCTTTTAAAAGGTAGAAGTTAAATCCTAGTGAGGAAAATAGAAAGGAGGATAAACTCTAGCAAATTAAGTGTAAAAATATAATTAGGAAGGCCAAAAAAGAATTTAAAGTGCTGTTAGTCAAAGACTTAAAAAATAATATCAATTTTTTTTTCAAGTACATCAGAAGCAGGAAGCCTGCTAACAACCAGTGGGGCCACTGGACTATCAAGATGCTAAAGGAGCACTCAAGGAAGATAAAGCCATTGCAGAGAAACTAAATTAATTCTTTGCATTGCTCTTCATGGTTGAGGATATGAGGGAAATTCTCAAACCTGAGCCATTCTTTTTAGGTGACATCTGAGGAATTGTTGCAGATTGAGGTGTCTAGATTTTGGAACAAATTGATAAACTACACAGTAATAAGTCACCAAGACCAGATGGTATTCACCCAAGAGTTCTGAAGGAACTCAAATGTGAAATTGTAGAACTACTAACTGTAGTTTGTAATCCATCATTTAAATCAGCTTCTGTACCAAATGACTGAAGGATCGCTAATGTGACATCAATTTTTAAAAAGGGCTTCAGAAGTGATCCTGGCAATTACAGGCTGGTAAACCTGACTTCTGTACTGGGCAAACTGGTTGAAACTACAGTAAAGAACAAAATTGTCAGACCCATAGATGAACTTAATTTGTTGGGGAAGAGTCAACATGTTTTTTGTAAAGGGAAATCATGCCTTAACAACCTACTAGAATTCTTTGAGGGAGTCAGCAAGCATGTGGACAAGGGTGAGCCAGTGGATATAGTGTACTTAGTTTCTCAGAAAGCCTTTGACAAGGTCCCTCACCAAAGGCCCTTAAGCAAAGTAAACTGTCATGGGATAAGTGGGAAGGTGCTCTCATGGGTTGGTAACTGGTTAAAAGATAGGAAACAAAGGGTAGAAATAAATTGTCAATTTTCAGAATGGAGAGCGGTATATTAGTGATGTCCCCAGGAGTCTGTACTGAGACCAGTGCTATTCAACATATTCATAAATGATCTTGAAAAAGGGGTAAACGGTGAGGCTCCAAAATTTGCAGATGATACAAATCTACTCAAGATAGTTAAGTCCCAAGCAGACTGCGAAGAGCTACAAAAGGATCTCACAAAACTGGGTGACTGGGCAACAAAATGGCAGATGAAATTCAGTCCTGATAAATGCAAAGTAATGCACACTGGAAAACATCATCCCAACTATCCATATAAAATGATGGGGTCTAAATTAGCTGTTACCAAACGAGAGAGATCTTGGAGTCATGAATAATTCTCTGAAAACATCCACTGCAGCGGCAGTCAAAAGAGCTAACAACGTTGGGAATCTCAGAGGGTATGGCTACACTTGCAGCTGTACGGTGCTGGGAGTTAAAGCTGTCTTCGTACAGCTGTGTAGGGAAAGCGCTGCAGTGTGGCCACACTGACAGCTACCAGTACTGCAGTGTGTCCACATTTGCAGCATTTACAGCCACTCCCAACAGCACTGAACAGGCATTCTCGGATACCTCCGAATACATCTGGAGGCCAATTACTGCGCTTTTGATGGCCACACTGGCGGAGCAGCGCTGCATCACCAGCGCTGCAATCGTTATACCCCAGGCAGAGCAGGAGTACAGCCAGCGCTGCAACCAGGGAGATGCAGCGCTGTATGTGCCTTGCAAGTGTGGACGGTGAGTAAGTTGCAGCGCTGTAAACCCACCACCAGCGCTGCAACTCTCCAGTGTAGCCAAGCCCTAAGAAAGGGATAGATAAGACAGAAAATGTCATATTGCCTCTATATAAATCCATGGTATGCCCATATCTTGAATATTGTATACAGATGTGGTCGCCCCATCTCAAAAAAGATATATTGGAATTGGAAAGGGTTCAGAAAAGGGCAGCAGAAATGATTAGGGGTATGGAACAGTTTCCATATGAGGAGCCATTAATAAGAGTGGGACTTTTCAGCTTGGAAAAGAGACGACTAAGGGAGGATATGATAGAGGTCTATAAAATCATGACTGGTGTGGAGAAATTAAATAAGGAAGTGTTATTTACTTCTCATAACACAAGAACTAGGGCTCACCAAATTAAATTAATAGGCAGAAGGTTTAAAAACAAATAAAAGAAGTATTTCTTCAAACAACGCACAGTCAACCTGTAGAACTTCTTGCCAGAGGATGTTGTGAAAGCGAAGACTATAACAGGTTCAAAAAAGAACTAGGTAAATTCATGGAGGATAGGTCCATCAATGGCTATTAGCCAGGATGGGCAGGGATGGTGTCCCTAGCCTGTTTTTGCCAGAAGGTAGGAATGGGCAACAGGAGATCAATCTCTTGATGATTACTTGTTCTGTTCATTCCCTCTGGGGCACCTGGGATTGGCCGCTGTTGGAAGACAGGATACTGGGCTAGGTGGACCTTTGGTCTGACCCAGTATGGCTGTTCTTATGTTCAATATTTCATGTATTAAAAATTGTCTAAGTGATGAAATTGTCTGTCCAGTTTACAGTAGCTAAAAAAAACAAGTAGAATGGAGGCTTTGGGCCTGATCCAAAGCCAACTGAAATAAGCGGAGAGTCCCTGTTGATTTCATTGCACTCTGACATTTAGTTGGGCAAGGATACGTCTCCATGTGGAGCACTGTTACTAATTCTGGACACTTCAACATTAAGAAAGGTAGAATGAAGTTTGAAAAGGACCAGAGAAGGCCAACAAAGATAGTTGAGGGCTGAAGATATTCACAAGAATATTTAGCCAAGAAATGAGAAGAGTTAAGAGCAGGCCTGCAAGTAGTATTTAAATTATGCAGGCTACGCTGAAAATTGATCAGTCTCCTCCATTTTACCCTGACCCATCACACAAGAACAAGGAGTCACTCCATTTAAGAGCAGTAAATCTACAATCAAATCAGTCCTGCAATGGATAGGCTATTGTCAACATCATTAATTCAGTGCCACAGGAGGTCAATGAGGCAAATATCCGGGCTGAATTTTTTAGAAGGCTGGATAATTTTATGACTAATAACATTTACAGCTATGCATACTAAGAAAAGAGCTAATTAGCTCTTGTGCTTAAGGGCATAAGCTGATTGCCTATGTGAGGTCAGGGGGACATTTTCCTTTCACATAAAGCAATACTACTGTAGGTGCTTGAGGGTTCTTTTGTCCTGCCTCCAAAGCATCTGGAACTGGCCACTGCCAGAGCCAGGATATCTGATGGGCTGGACCAATGGTCTGATCCAGGATAATAAACACTAAATTCCTGCATTGGGCTTGCATTGCATGCTCAGGGAGAGCATTATGTATGGGCAAAGGGTGTAGAGTGGGCAATGCCTGTTCGGAGAGAACTCTTCCTTACATGGAGTTAAAGTGCCAATATTGATCTCTAATTGAAATGAGCAAAACTTGGGTGAGCTTTTGAACAGCATCTGCAAGCTGATAGGTCTCTGTGTGTTGTGTTTAATTCAACAACTGTTGAACTGTTAGTGCTGAGTACATAATTTTCAAAAAATCATTTATATAATACATTTCACCTGGGTTTTGCTTAAGGAATATTTATGACCAGAGCACATTCTCCTCAAATGTATTTAATGTTTGACAAAGTAGGATCTGTGTTGTTTAGTTGTGATTGGTACATGATATTGTTTCTGTCTCCTGATTGAATAGGAATCAAGTTTCTGATATAAATGCTTGTAGAAAGTGCATTGAAATTTTGTTTTCTTTGAGAAATCAAAAGGCTGACCTTAAATTAGCAGTTCTCAAACTGTGGGTTGGGATTCCAAAGTGAGTTGCAACCCTATTTTAACGGTGTCACCAGGGGTGACTTAGGCTTACTGGGGCCCAGGGCCAAAGCCCAAGCTCTGCTGCTCAGGGCCAAAGCAGAAGCCTGAGGGCTTCAGCCCTGGCGCGGGAGCTCAGATTATAGGCCCCCTTCCTGGGGCTGAAGCCGTTGGGCTTGGGCCCCCCACCCCACCCAGGGTGGAGGGGCTCAGGTGGGCTCAGGCTTCAATCCCCCATCCTGGGGTCATGTAGTAATTTGTATTGCCAGAAAAGGGTTGTTTGAGAACCCCTGCCTTAAATTATGCTCTTTTCAATTGTGCTAGTATAAGTCAGTCACAAACACTTTTGGCAAGCAAACACAACAGGAGTATTGACAGGACCCAAGCAAATTCATTTTCAAGTTTAAATTAATATTTGTGATTATTTTTGAAGTAGTCAGTCAGCACTAATAGCTATACAACTGGTTAAATATAAGTAGGCAGCTGTGCAGTTTGTAGGGTAATTGACCATGCGGTGCCAGGGACATGAACATTGTTACTACTGAGGAGCACAAAGCACCTGGCTTGAATTTCAGATTCCAGGTTGCAGTTGGTGACATTGACAGTTAAAATAAACAACCTCTTTTGACTTTGAAACTGAGCAAAATGGATGAAGAAGCAGTTGAGAGAGACTAACTGTGGAACCCCTTGATGTTTTTGTACTGTCAATTTTATGTGTGCATTTTAATGTCTCTCAGTGCATGATTAAAGTGAACATACTTGGCCTCCTGGGCAGGTGTTCTCAGCTGCAGTTCCTCACCTGTTCATCAGTGTTGATGCTGCATGGATGTCTTTGGGGAGTCAAGCTGAGGTCTGCAGAACCCATATCTTACTGAGCACTGATCTGTCTGGTTGATCAGACCTTAATGTCACTTCTTGTCAGATGGGGGTAGGAGGATTTCTTTGTCCCTAGTAAGTCAAATCCCAGATCATAAATAACCCACATCATATTAGCATTGACTCTGAGAGGGTTTTTCCAAGGTATCAGTAAGGAATCAGTGCAGTCTTTTAATTGCTGTCGCATTCAGCCATAGCAACAGGTTTCAGAATCTTACAGAGAGGTTTAATTGTTGCTTTTTATTTTTGGACTGGAAAGGCCTAGGAGACCAGGGAAAGGGGGGAGGTTATAAAGCGCACTTACACAAAACTCATTCACCCTTCACTCTGTCCTTTCATTAGCTGTTTTCTCAGCTTCTTGCCCAAGGGTGCAATATGAATCATTTAGTCTAATTGGTTTAATAAGCAAGAGAGCTGGGCACAGAGAGGGAGGGGACAAGGGAGCATCTGCTGAGCTCTCTGAGGAGCTTTGAAAAGTAGACCAGTTGGCTCATCGTTTCCATGGAACTGCCACGGTTAAATTGAGCTGGCAGTGAGTTGGGGGGCTTTGTTGGGTGAGCGTGCTATGTAGGCACTCCTTTGACAACGCTGGCCAGGTGCTCTTTTGAGTGAGACCCCTTCTCTTGGGTTGGGGTTTGGGTGCTCAGTTGGATGAGGGTGCTTTGAGTAAGGGCACTGACTAGGCCCTTATGGGCAGTGGCATTGAGCAGGCACTCAGTCTGATGTGGATGAGCAGGCTGGATGCTCTGCTGCGGGGAAAGGACTCCTAGGGTTTGCACAATATTGGTTGCGGGGGAGCTGTCCATTGGGAAGGGTAACTACAACTAACCTCCAAGTTCACCAGAGTCCCTGCCACAAGTAGTATATCTTTGTCAAAGTCAGATTCAGGACTCACAATTTGTCAGACCACTCTGTTTTATTAGCAAAGTGCTCTGCTAAGGCACCCAGATAATGTGTGAGTGCCATGCCAGGCTTAAACTACTTTATTTATACAAATAAAAAGGGTGCAAATTTAACAAGATAACAAGGGGAACAGAACTGATAAGTTTACCTGGGGCTAGACACAAACATCTTATTTCCTTCTTAACTCTTACTGATCTCCTGCTAATGTCCCACCATTAGCTTAGGTGGACCCATTGTTCCATACCTTAATGTTTCTCTTCCTGACAACTTTATTTCAACATCCCTCATTCCTGCTTAAAGGAACATACAGCATATCTTTAATCCATTCTACTTTTACAATTAATTCATTCTACTTTCACAATCCCTCTTTTGGTCAAGCTATGCAATGACCAACAATTACTGGGTTCCACATATCAACCGTTCTTTGTCTCTTTGTTCATCAACAATATTTAAAATCATCTTATTAGCACTCTGGTTTGGGGCAGCTATCTGTGTGGCATGTCTTACACAATTTTGGACACAACAGGAGATTAACTGAAAACATACAAAAATCATTAGGATTCCAAACAGGATAGTCAGGGCTCCCTGAAACACCCAGTTTCCTATGGTAGAGAAATTGAACAGGTTACTTAGCCACTTCCATAAAGAACTTGGCTGTTCATGGGGAAGATAGGTGATCTGTTCTAAGTGGCTAGCATGATCTATTACCTCATTGGTGTTGTCAGGTATATACACATAACATTCTTTTCCAATGAGAGCACAGGTCCATCCTTTGGCTGCCAGCACTATGTCCAATATCTGATGGTTCTGGAGGGCCATCTGTCGGATCACCCCAGTTTCTTTAGCCAGGGCTCTTAAACTGTCTCCGGTTTCATTTGCCATTATTTCAACTACTGCTTGTAACCTCAGGAACCTTTTTGCATGGTGTATTACTCCCCCAAGTGGGATAAAGGAACTGCCAATAGCCTCTTCCCAGGTTAAGGGGCTTATGTTATTTATATACCATTGGGCATCTGGTAAGTCCCTTTTCCGCCTGAAATTAGGGAGGTGTTCTCATGGGAAGGACCCTAGCACTCAGAATTGTGGGAAGAGTCAGGCGGGATAACAAATACTTGACCAGTTAGCTGGTCACGCAGTATAAGCTTTGGTCCCACAAATCCAATGATGCCCTATTAAGGCCAAGTAGGGTCGGTTGCACCCATTTGTCATATAGGTATCTGCAAAGAGGAGTAATATCCCCCAAAGGGCACATGGTCATTCTCCTTATGAGGAGCGGTGGTATTTGCATGGGATCGAAAGATTGTATTGTTGTCACTAAGGTTACTGTAGGGGGAACGTGAGATTGATTTCTCTGTTTGATCCCAGGTTGAGAAAAAAAAAATCATATCCCCCTCCCCCACACTTATCCATTTAGATACATTTATTCCCACTGCTTCCCAAGTGTCATTGCTGTTCCATGTTTTGTTAAACAGATGAGGTCCTCCAGTGAGGTCCGGGGAATTGAGTGGGATTGCCAGGACAGGAACACTAGCGTGAGAGTGGGCTGGGATGTGGCTGCAGACCCAGCAATTAGAAATATTAAGGGTCTGAGCTATCCACACTTGCTGCTGGATAAAAGAATTGTCATCATGGACTCCCCAGACCTTAAGACACTAGCAGCCAAGGAACAGACGCCACCAGAGGTGCATGTTAGAGGCAAGGCCCTTCTGGTTCTGACAACCTCAACTGAGGGAACTGCAGTCACAGTTTTACGTCCACCAGACACTAGGCTCGCTACTGCTTTTTTTTGGGCCTTGTTTTAGGTCGTCGTCTGCTTCTGGCAACCCTTATCATAGAATCAAAAGGTTGGAAGGGACCTCATGAGGTCATCTAGTCCAACCCCCTGCTAAAGGCAGGACCATTTTCCCTAAATAATCCCAGCCAGGGTGCGGTCTAGCCCATAGCCTTGTTGGACTACAAGAGCACACTGTAGGCTCATGTTCGAACTTTCCATCTACCGTAATCCCAAGATCCCTTTTCTCAGCACTGTCTACTGAGCCAAACAGTCCCCGCCTGTAGCAGTGATGGGGGTTTCTGTCCTAGTGCAAGGACTTTGCCACTTGTCCTTGTTGAACTCATTGAGTTTCTTGTGGCCCACTTCTCCAATTTGTCTAAGTTCTCACCTGATCCTATCCCTGCCCTCCCCAGCGGTGTTACCACCACTCCCCCCAACTTGGTGTCATCTACAAATTTACTTAATGTGCAGCACTATACTCCCATCATCAAGATCATTAATGAAAGAATTGAATAGAACGGGCCCTAAGACAGACCCCTGGGGCACACACTTGTTCTGGTTGCCAACTAGAGAGTGTGCCATTGATACCTACCGCTGAGCCCGTTGATTCACCAGTTTTCTATCACACTTACAGTCCCATTCCTCAACCCATACTTCTTAGTTTGCTGATGAGAATGCTGTGGGAAAACGTGTCAAAAGCCTTACTAAAGTCAAGGTATACAACATCAAACTTTGCCCCATTCCAAGTCCAGTATCTCATCGTAGAAAGCAATCAGGTTTGGTCAGGCATGATTTACCTTGTGAATCCATGCTGACTGCTTCTGATCACCTTGTTTTCCTCTAAGTGTTTCAGGATGGATTTCTTCAGCACCTGCTCCATGATTTTTCCAGGGATTGAGGTGAGACTGATTGGTCTGTAGTTCCATGGATCTTCTTTTCCTTTCTTAAAGATAGGTACTATATTTGCTTTCTTCCAGTCCTCTGGGACTCTCCTGTTCGCCATGAATTTTCAAGATAATGGTCAATGGCTCTGCAATCACATCAGCTAACTCCGTCAGCACCCTCTGATTGCAGTTCGTCCGGTCCATAGACTTGTGCACGTCTAACGTCTTTAAGTAGTCCCTAACCTGACCCTCTATCACAGTGGGCTGCTCTTCTCTCTCTCCTCTCTGCGTTCCCCAGTGTAGTAGCGGAGTTGATCCTGCCCGTAAAGACTGAAGTGAAGAGGAAATTGAGTACTTCAGCCTTTTCATATCTTCCACCATAGGATACCTGCTCAGTTGAGTAAGGGACCTACACCATCCCTAGTCTCTCTTGTTGCTACATACTTGCAAAACCCCTTCCTATTATCCTTCACATCCCTTGCTAGTTTCAACTCAAATTGCCCTTTGGCCTTTTCTGATTCTATCCCTGCAGGCCCGAGCAATAATCTTATATGCCCCCCAGTCATCTGTCCAAGCTTCCATTTTTTGTAAGCTTCCTTCTTTTGCTTCAGCTCACCACTGAGTTCCCTGTTAAGCCATGCTGGGCACTTTCTATGCTTGCTGTTCTTTCTGCACATCGGTATGGTATTTTCCTGTGCTTTAGCATGTTTCTTTTAAAAAACTGCCAGCTCTCTGGACACCCATCCTCTTCAGTTCAGCTTCCCAGGGAATCCTGCCCATCATTTTCTAAGGGAGCTGAAATCCGCTTTTCTGAAATCCAGGGTTTGCGTTCTGCTTCTCCTCTTCCTTCCTTTGACCAGGGTTCTGAACTCTACCATGTCATGATCATGCTGCCAGGTTGCCGTTCACCCTTACTTCCCGATCAACTCTTCTCTGTTTGTGAGCAGGAGGTCGAGAGCGCAAGCCCCTCGTTGGTTTCCCAGCATTTGTACCAGGAAGTTGTCCTCAGCGATCTCCAAAAACTTCCTGGATGCCTGTGCACTGCTGTATTTCTCTCCCAGCAGATATCAGGATAATTGAAATCTCCATGAGAACCAGGGCCTGTGATCTACAGACTTCTGCTAGTTGTCTGTAAAAAGCCTCATCACACCTCTTCTTTCTGTCTGGTGGTCTGTAGCAGACACCCACCATAACATCCCCTTGTGACATTCCCTCTAAATTTAACCCAAAGACTTTCAACTGGCTCATTTCCAGTTTCGTAGTGGAGCTCTGAGCATTCATACAGCTCTTTTACATACAGGCTACTCCTCCCCCTCTTCGCCCTGCCTATCCTTCCTGAACAGCTTATACCCATCCATGGCAGTGCTCCAGGTATGCGAGCTATCCCACCATGTCTCATTATGCCAATAACATCGTAATTCCCTGTCTGTGCCGTACTACTAATTCTTCCTTCTTTGTTTCCCAGGCTCCTCGCATTTGTGTACAGGCACTTTAAAAATTCAGCCAACTGCCCTACTTTCTTCTGCTGCTTATTTCCCCTGTTGCATCTCCTCCTTGAATGTCTCCTGGTGTTCTCTTTTCCTACACCACCAGATATAAGGGCTTCATTAGGACACTTAAGGCAATGATTTTGATTTCCCCACCTCCCAGTTCCGATTACTTTCTCCTTTCTCCCTGCCATTACAAACCTCGCATTCTCCAAGTTCCATCCCTTCCTCCAGATTTCCCTCTTTGAGACTTACCTTTGGGCTTTGGTCACCTTCCCCGTCGAACCTAGTTTAAAGCCCTCCTCACTAGGTTAGCAGTCGACGTCCAAAATGCTCTTCCCCTTCCTTGACAGGTGGAGTCCATCTCTGCTAGCAGTCCTCCTTCTGGAACAGTAGTCCGTGGTCGAGGAAGCCAAAGCCTCCTGACGACACCATCTCCGCAACCAGGCATTCACCTCTAGGATGCATCTGTCTCTGCCTAGGCCCCTACCCTTGACCGGAAGAATCAAGGAGAACACCACCTGAGCACCGAACTCCTTCACCCGTGCTCCAGAGCCTGTAGTCACCTTTGATCTGCTGAGGATCCCTCTCGCAGTATCATTGGTTCCCACATGGAGGAGTAGCATGGGGTAGTAGTCAGTGGGCGGACGATTTCGATAATCCCTCCGTAACGTCTCGGATACGGGCCCCCGGCAGGCAGCATACCTCCCGAGAGGCCCTGTCACATACAGATGGGTGCATTCCGTCTCCCCTCAGCATCGGAGTCTCAATCACCAAACCCTACGTTTCCTCCTGGGTGTGGTAGATGGATCCTCTCAGCCTCAGGGGTGCATGGCTTCGCTTCCTCCTCCTCCTCCCCCTCATCTCCAGCGCCACATAACGATTCTTCACCAGAACGGAGGGTGTGATGGGAGCAGGGGTGGAACACTGACGGCTGCGAGAAGTAACCACGCTGGGCCAGTGTCCTCCCTGTGCAAGAGCCATCTCATCCTTCTCTGGTGGTGTAGCAGGAGCCCTCTGCACCTGGAGAGAATCCTCAGCCTTGCACGTCTCATCGTGGACACTATCAAGATACTTCTCCAGGGCATGGATACTCCTGAGCCTAGACACCTCCTCCCGTAACTCTTATAAGAGCGTAGATTGTAAGGTATTGCAGGCTGTTCCTCTATGTCGTCTTCTGGAGTCAAAATGGACTCTGCGTGGTTCTGAGGTGACGATCGGTTCACTGGGGATGGTGCCTTCTTACACTGCAAAGCATGTATCCACACTGTGATGCCAGATAGTTTAACAGCCATCTGGGATGTAAGCAGTACCTGATGAGGACCCTTCCACTGGGGCACCAAGGCGTGTTTTTGATGATGGTGACGTATGTAGACTCAATCACATGGCTAGAGGTCATGGCAAGCATCAGAGGTGGGTTCCGTTGGCCAGGCGGCTTGAACCTGTGATTGGAAGTGACTTACAGCTTGCATTAGTCCCTTGCAATATTGAAGGAGCGTACTGTGAGTCAAGTTCAAGTTTGGGACTGGAGTAATGGTACCACAGCTCACATGGGGCGTCCCATAACAATTTCAAAAGGACTCAATTTATGCCTTTGGGATGGAGTGGATCACATTTCCATAAGCCCCAGTGGTAAGGCTGCTGGCCAGCTTAACCCTGTAGAGTCACAAATTTTAGCAAGCTTATTCTTAAGTATGCCATTTCATCTTTCAACTGCACCTGCGCTCTGTGAGTGGTAGGGACAGTGCAACAGGGGTGTGATTTGTAATATATGATCCAGGTGTTGAACAAGCTGTCTGGTAAAATGTGTACCCCGGTCATTGGACAGAGTGGCAGGAATTCCCTTGGCAGGCATAATATGATTTAACAAACATTTGGCAACAGACACTAAGTCAGCCTTGCAACAAGGAAAGGCTTCTATCCAACCAGAAAATAAAACATACCATAACCAAAATAAATTCATATCATTGACACTTAAGCATTTGTATAAAATCAAGTTGCCAATGCAAGAATGGTGCTTGGGGCAGGCCACTTTTACAGATTTACCAGTGTTGTGGCTGTGGCTTTGGCAAGTGGCACAGGCAACACAGTGGTGGGCTGCAAAAGAGCTGAAATGGGGGGCCCACCATCCTGCCTTAGTTACAGCAGAGACTGTCCCCTCCTTTCCGATATGCGAAACACCGTGCAGGAGGGTGGCCAGAGACGGGTAGAGTGAAAAAAGGGCCACAAAGGCGCCAGTTGGCGAACGCCAAAGGGAATCAGGATGTAGAGAGCAACCTTGGGCAACCCAGGAGTCTCTTGGCTTCTGGGGCAGAGTCTGGGAGCAGGGTGAGGTTAGTGAAGAACAGCAGTGGCATAGAAATAGAAAGGGAACCTAGAAATGCATCTGGGGAAGGTTCTATGGCAGCAGCATGTTTAGCAGAGGCGTCAGCAAATACGTTACCCTTAGCAACATCAGTATCCACCATGGAGTGGCCAGGGCACTTAACAATAGCTAAGGCAGACAGAAGTAAAACTGCTTACAGGAGAGCAGCAATGTAGGGGCCATTTTTAATAGGGGTACCAGCGGAGGTAAGGAAACTCTGAGCTTGCCAGACGGTGCCAAAGTCATGTACAACCCCAAAAGTGTAGCGGGAATCAGTGTAAATGGTGGTGGAGCATCCCTCCATCAAAAAGCAGGCACGGGTGAGGGCAATTAATTCAGCGACTTGCGCTAAGGGCACAGAAGGTAAAGGAACAGCTTCTAGGGTTTCAGAGCGTGACACTACAGCGTATCCTGCAAGGAGACGACGTTGGTTGTCTCAAAAACAGGAACCATCTGTGAACAAAACAAGGTCAGAGTTAGGGAGAGGGACATCAGAAAGGTCAGAGCATGGGACGGTGACAGCAGAGACAGTTGCAAAGCACTCATGGGGTTCACCATTATCAGATAAAGGAAGGAGAGTGGCAGGGTTTAACTGAGAACAACGCTTTATAGTGATATATGAAGCAGACAGCAGTAAAAGTTCGTACCTGGGAAGGCAGGCAGAGGAGAGGTGGCCTGTGTTACACTATAGCAGGCCTGTGTTACGCTGTAGCAGGAGAGTTTCCACAGAGTGAAGGACCATGAGGGTAAGAGGAGTGTGGAGGACAAGGGATTTTGGACATTTTGCCACAGCGCGCAGACACGGGGGCAAGCCTCAGGCAACAGAGTCTAAAGTGGCAGAGAAATAAGCCACAGGGCAGTTCTTGTCTCCGTGCATCTGAGTGAGAACTCCTAGTGCACACCCAGATTGTTTGTGGCAGAAAAGGATAAAAGGCTTAGAATAGTCAGGCAGTACTAAGGCAGGGGCAGAAGGCAAACCCTGTTTGAGGGAAACAAAGGCAGAGTCGGCCTCAGGTGGCCACGGCATGGGATTAGGCACAGAGAGTCGAGTGAGTTCCTGTAGAGGTTTTGCAAGGGAGGCATGTTGGGGAATCCATTGCCTGCAAAATCCAGCCATGCCCAAAAACTTCCGGACCTGGCGTGGGAAGCAGGGTCAGGGAAAGCTAAGGAGAGCTTGAACGTGGATGGGAGAAAGTGTACAGGAACCCTGGGAGGGAGAAAGCCAAGGTATGTGACAGAGGCTTGACAGAGCTGTAGTTTAGAGTGAGAAGCCTTGTGACCCTTGTTTACTAGGGCAGTAAGGAGCACTATAGAATCAGTTTCTGAGGCAGACAACAAAGGGGAGCAGAGGAGTAGATTACCTACATACCCAGATGGGAAAACAAGGTCAGCGAGGTCTCGGGCTAATGCTTGGGAAAAGTAAGATGGGCTTTCAGTATACCCCTGAGGGAGTGTGGTCCATGTGTACTGTTGCCCCTTGTAAGAAAAGGCAAAAAGATACTGGGAGTCAGGGTGAATCAGGATAGAAAAGAAAGCAGAGCACAAATCAACAGTAAAATGAGTGGTACCTGGTGGGGTAGAAGCCAGAATCGTTGCTGGGTTAGGGATAACAGGAAAGGCGGGTATAACAATGCGGTTAATGGCTCGAAGATCCTGGACAAACCACCACGATTTACCATCAGCTTTTTGAACTGGGAGGATAGAGGTGTTACAGGGGCTGGAACAGGGGACAATAATGCCTTATTCCCGCAGGGCGGTCATGACTGGAGCAATGCCAGCCTCTGCTTCAGGATTTAAAGGGTATTGAGACAGGCGGGGATTTGGAGGAGTCAACAGTAAGGCAGACGGGGTCAGTATTTAAGCAGCCCACTTCAGATGGGTGGGTTGGCCACAGAGAGGATGGGACCTGCGAAATTAGGTGTTAAAGGGACGGGATCAATGGGCAACAGGGGACCGTAGAGGAAAGGGAAGTTTCAGACAGCAGAGAGGCCACAGAATCTCTCAGAGAAGACTGAGGGATTTGTAAGTAGATACCATCCGGGGAACAGTAGATGGTCCAGCCAAGTTTATGAAACAGATCCTGACCTAAAAGGTTTACCAGAGTGGAATCAGAGAGAAGGAATGCATGATCCGTGGAAGGGGGACCAACCTGGACCGGTAGAGGTTTTGAAAGGGGATAAGAGGTTGGGATCGATCCGAGTCTTCTCGGAGAACGGGGTAAAGGGGAGCGCTCAGTTTGGTGGTGGGAGAGGAGGCTTCCAATAAAGCTTTTAACTTATCATTTGAATCTTTGAGAGAGGCGAATTTTGATTCTTTCCACCTGCGATTTGCCTCTTCCCACCACTGCATGAAACAATCAACTTCTCCTTTTGCCAATTTAGTTTTAGGTTGGCCGAGTTTGTCTTTTAAGACGTCCACTCGGTCTTTGTCCCAAGGTCCTAACAGCAGCCACTGAGTTTTGGGATTTCCCCTGAGTTAGCCTAGATCATTTTTCCAGACATTTACAGCAGTCTGGACCCTTCCTAAAATGCATAAAATGAGCCGGCATTCCTTTAGGGAACTGTCCCGACTTAGACATCTGTTTACCATACAGGAGGACTTTACACACACCAGTCGCACAAGAAGGAAATTCGGGTTTGTCAGAGTGATGCCCGGTGCAACACACAGAAGGAGCCCACAGGCTACTGCCTAAATTGCCCTTGCTTTCACACCAAGGGTGCGGCTATCATTGTGCAGATTTCACTCACTCAGACCGCGGGGACAGGAACCCCTTGGTCGGCCAATCCCCAGATGGAGATGGCACCCAGACTCAAACACTCCACAAGAGGACAGATAGACACAGAGACAGGACAGTCCTCATTCCGGACAAAACACAGAAATAATTACCTGACCAGATTCCTGGTGTCAGATCCCGAGATCCCTACCGGAACAGAGTGGGAACCAACAGGTTCGATAGCGTAGATTTCTTTGGGGTTGTGCACCCTTCCGTTCTGGCAGAAAACCACTTGGGCCAAATGCCCAGGTGCCGGCTGCCACGGTCATCCTACAAAAACAATCAGAAATCACATGGCCCCAGTGAAGACAGTTGCCGTTTCGGTGGAAACTCCAAATTGTCAAAGTCAGATTCAGGACTCACAATTTGTCAGACCACTCTGTTTTATTAGCAAAGTGCTCTGCTAATACACCTAGATAATGTGTGAGTGCCATGCCAGACTTAAACTACTTTATTTATACAGATAAAAAAGGTGTGAACTTAACAAGATAACAAAGAACAGAACTGATAAGTTTACCTGGGGCTAGACACACATCTTATTTCCTTATTAACTCTCCTGCTAATGTCCCACCATTAGCTTAAGTGGACCCATTGTTCCATACTTTAATGTTTCTCTTCCTGACAACTTTATTTCAACTTTCCTCATTCCTGCTTAAAGGAACAGACAGCATATCTTTAATCCATTCTACTTTCACAATCTAATTCATTCTACTGTCACTCTAAGAAGAACTCGTGACTCTGGGGAACGTGCAGGACGTTCTGGATGGCTTTGCACAAATGGGTTTCCCTAACTGTGGAGGGGTGATAGATGGGACACATTCCTATTCTGGCACCACCCCACCTAGCATCCGAGTACATTAATCGGAAGGGGTATTTCTCTATGGTTCTCCAGGCGCTTGTGGATCACCATGGGCGTTTCATTGACATTTACACAGGCTGGCCTGGAAAGGTGCATGATGCCTGTTCAGGAAGATGCAGACCGCGGACTCTTTCCAGACCGGAAGATCACAGTGAGGGGACGAATGCCCATTGTGATCCTTGGAGACCCGCTTACCCGTTAAGCCTTGGCTCATGAAACCGTATACAGGGAAGCTTGACAGGAGCAAGGACTGGTTCAACTACAGGCTGAGCCGGTCCGAATGACTTGGAGCGTGCTTTTGCCCTTTAAAGGGCGCTGGAGGTTGTCTTTATGGAAGCTAGACTTGGGGGAAAGCGGCATCCTGCGTTATATCTGCATGCTGTACCCTCCATAATATTTGTGAAGGGAAGGGTGAAAGATTCAGTCAGGCATGGACCTCCGAGTTTCAATGCTGGAGGCTAAATTTGCACAGCCAGAGAGCAGGGCTATTAAGAGAGGCCCAGCACGGCCTAGCAAGGATTAGGGATGCTTGAGAGGAATTTGAGGCTGAAAACCAACAGTAATTTGGTGCCTTGCACGGGAGTGAAGTGCAGTGGTTACAATAGTAGGAATCTGTTTTTCCTAAAATGATTTGCAGTGCCTGTTTCTTTCCTGGCTATAGTATCTTTCACTTTCTGCAATAATAAGAAGACTGTTTTCAAAGACAAGAATTCATTTATTGAAAAAAACAACTTTTTTGACAGACACACAACATTTGGGAACCTAAAGGGCAGGGGGATTAGGGTGGTGAACTGTACATTCACAGGTTGAATATGTCCTGTCTGGAGTGCTGTGCAATGACTGCTGCACTTCAGGATGAAAATACTGAATTGTGATGGGTTGAGTGCAAGAGTAAGGGTCGTGTTCTCAGGGCTGGTTGGTGAATGTACAGGGTGTTGGGGCATGCTGGTGGTGTAAGAACCTGGATGCTGGGGAAGGGGGTTTGGAGCTGACATTGGGGCACAAGGGAGAGATCTTGTGACGGGGGGGCAGACGGTAAGTGCTCCTGCCTCATGGCTACGAGTGACTGGATACAGTCCGTTTGGCATGCCAGGAGGCTTATCAGCTGCTTTGTGCTTTTCTTCTTAGCCAATTCCTTTCTCCTGCTTTCTCTTTCCCTCCAGTGCTGCATTTTCTCTCTCCAGTCCTGCAGCTTCTTACTCTCTCTGGCAGACTGATTCATAACTGCTTTCACCATATCTTCTTTGCTTTTTGGTGGTTTTGTAGCTTTTCAGCAGTCTGTGACAAGGCCAGTCCATTTCTAGCAGTAGTCAAGGACACTGTTATTAGAAAAAAGACAAAAATTGAAACATTTAACAGAAAGGCAGCATTGTGTATAATCACAGTGAAGGTGTTCAGTCTCACTTTAGCATAATTTCCACATACCAAACACAGCACAGAGAGCCCACAGCAGCGAAGACATGGTGAGTAAGGGGTAATGAGTGCAGGAATTAATTAATCCTGGAAGCCATCTCACTGCCTTGGCTCACCTGGGAAGGGGAACTGATTGGGTCAGGGCTGCACTGGGGTTTCTGTGCGTTGGGGAAAGCAGAGAGCTGCGGGGGGGACCTGCAGTGAACACTATCCCTACATTTTCCACAGGAGTTAATCCTGGAAGATATCTTGCTGCTGCGGGTTACCTGGGAAGCAAGGGAGACTCTTCTACAGCAATGCTGATTCCGCCCTGGCCCCTATGCAGCTTGCCTGTGTGCAGCAATGGTCCCCCCACCCCTCGCGGCACAGTGGCGCAGACGCATTAGCCTGACTGGGACAAGGACCACAGTGGCTTTCCCTATAAACTTGCACAAGCGCATTGCCCACGCTCTGGCAGAAACTTTTTTGAAGAGATTACCGAGGCCGATTACCGCGATGTGATAGACCACATCAGTGGGCTATTCCACATCTAGGCATGCATGCATGCAGCCATAACCCCCCCCTCCCTAAACATTTCCATCTTGAAAATAAAAGCTGCTTACCAGGAACCCGCTCCTCTGCTTCTTCACCAACAAGTTCCAGCTGTTGTGACTGGCTAGCTTCCTTCTGGCTTGAGAAGAGCTCCTGGCTGCATGCCTCCTGAGACTTCAGCATGTCTCCCCCGACCCCAGTACCCTCACTCTCGGTTTCCTCCCCCCCCGCCTCCTCCTCTCCCTGCTCTGAACTGTCCATCGTGGTCCTCGGATTTGCAGTGGGATCACCCCCAAGTATCGCATTCAGCTCCTTGTAAAAACAGCAGGTCGTGGGGGCAACACCTGAGCGGTAGTTTCCCTTGCGAGCTTTGCAGTAGGCACTCCGCAGCTCCTTTACTTCAACCCTGCACTGCACCGCGTCCCGGTCATGGCCCCTTTCCATCATGGCCTTTGGTATCTGCCCATAGGTATTGTAATTCCTATGGCTGGAGCGCAGCTGTGACTGCACAGCTTCCTCCCCCTAAACACTGATGAGGTCCATCAACTCACCATTGCTCCTTGCTGGCGTTCGTTTGGACCGTGGAGGCATGGTCACTGATAGATTGCACTCCACACCTGGCTGAGCAAACAGGAAGGGGATTTTTAAAATTCTCAGGGCATTTAAAGGGCGGGTCACCTGAGGCCAGGGCAGTGGAGTGTGAACTGATGAGCCTAGTGGCTGAACAGGTATTCTGGGATACCTCCTAATACCCTGGAGGCCAATTACAGCACTTTTGGTGGCCACACTTGACAAGCAGCGTTGCAATCATTATGCCCCAAGCAGACCAGGTGTATAGCCAGCGCTACAGCCAGGGAGTTGCAATGCTGGATGTGCCTTGCAGGTGTGGACGGTTACTAAGTTGCAGCGCTGTAAACTCACCACCAGCACTGCAACTCTCCTGTGTAGCCAAGCTCCTAGTTCACTTCTTCACCTGTTCAGGTGCTAATTTGTCTGGAAGACTGTTTTGCAGCATGCCCCAGAATGGTCTGCTGGGGGTGAGTGAAAGTGGGGGTTTGGAGGCCTGGCTTTCTGTTGTTATCCCTTCCAGAGGCAGAGCACTTGCCTGCCTGAGAAGAGGCGAGGAAAGGGAAATGAGGGGACTGGCTATCACTTATTAATACGGTAGCATTGAGTTTCCTTTTGTCTCTGGAAGACTCGTGCAGAACTTATGGAGAGAGAGAGAAAAAGGAGATTGAGCTCACAGAGATGCTTAAGGAGAGACTCAAAGAGGGAGGGGGCTTTACAGAGACCTTGCAGTCACGGTGGGAGCCACAGCCTGGGAATAGAGTGGAGAGGTCACAATGAACTGGGCAGGCGAACAGAGCCACTGAGAACTGGGGAGAATGGGAGAGTCAAAGAATGCTGTGGAATAACTGGGGAAAGAAGGGAGGTTAAAGAGAACTATAAAGAGAAGCCACCAGAGAGAGGGTGCTGGAGAGGATAGGAGAGGCTAGCCAGCCAGAATACTGTGCTGAAGACCAGAGAAAACCCACATTTTTTGTACTTCTGTGATCTCTTTCTAGTTTGCTAATAAACTTGATGACTCTCTAGGTACCATATAATTTCTCCTTTCATTCTGTGGCATTGGTTAGTGAGCACTTATCCATACTTCTCCTTCTGCATCATCACAGACTCTACTCTTAAAAAAAGTCCTATATAATTTAAGAATCAGTTGCACTCTATAGAAATGTAATAGGGTTCTACAGAAATTACTCTGAAAACCTATAGAATGTGATAGAGAATTAGATCCTTGCTACAGTCTTTTAAAACTATCCTTTAACATTTCTATAATGGGGATATAATTCTCTATGAAATTCTATAGGATGGTCCAAAAAGACAACAACAGTTATTAATATTGTGACAAAGTTCCTCTTCTACCTTGGTGGGTACTGCACTTGTTGGCAGATTTGCTCACCTCAGTGATCTTCCCCATAGTCTGGATCAAGTCCTCCTGTGTCTGATCAGGAGTTGGGAGGTTTGGGGGGAACTCAGGCCCACCCTCTACTCCAGGTTCCAGCCCAGGGCCCTGTGGATTGCAGCTGTCTATAGTGCCTCCTGTAACAGCTGCATGACAGCTGCAACTCCCTGGGCTACTTCCCCATGGCCTCCTCCAAACACTTTCTTTATCCTCACCACAGGACCTTCCTCCTGGTGTCTGATAACACTTGTACTCCTTAGTCCTCCAGCAATTCTCCCTCTCGCCTCCTTGTGCCTCTTGCACTGCACTCTACTCTTACCTTGCCCCATGCCTGACTGGGCTGAGCTCCTTTTTGAACCCAGGTGCCCTGATTACCCTGCCTTGATTGGCTGCAGGTGATCTAATCAGCTTGTCTGCCTGAATTGGTTCTAGCAGGTTCCTGATTACTCTAGGGCAGCCCCTGCTCTGGTCACTCAGGGAACAGAAAACTACTCAGCCAGTGACCCAGTATATTTGCTCTTTACCAGACTCCTGTACCCCACTGGCCTGGGTCTGTCACAATATGTATTCAGTTGTATAGGATCTTTCTAGAAGGTCATTGTACAGTAGCTATATGATCAAACTCTGTACATTAACTTCACACCAAAGCTCTGTGGCCATCATTTCCTTGATGCTGTGCTGAGATTCATAGAATTGGAAAGCTGCAATGTCTGACCATACTGCATTGTTAAAGACTGAAATAACATTCAGTGCGGATTCATTTACAAATGTTAGTGCTTGCAATGGATAGGAAATGCAAACATCCCAGGATGAGAAAATTCTTTTTTGTCCAATCTCTTTTCATGTTTTTTGTGGCAGTTGATGGTTTATTTCATTGACAAGCTCTGATTAAACCTGGGGCCAGATTTTTCAAAAGTGATGACCACTTACAATTGCAAATGAAGTCAGTGGAAACCTTGAATGCTCAGCACCTACTGTAAATCAGGCTCTTAGTGCTTTTCATCTTTAGTGTTTTGCAAACACAAGTTAATTAAGCCTCAGCACTCCTGGGAGGAAAGGAGGTAATTAAGTATTACTCTCACAATTGTATAGATGGTGAAACAGAGGCAGGGAGGTTAAGGCCCTAACTAGGAATCTGTTTTTTCTGCAAACGCTGTTATGTTAGAAGGTGTGAACAAGACAAAGCTGTTCGTTTGTTTGTTTTTTATAAAGGCAAAACCTCTTGTAAAGCATTCAGGACTAGGTACTGATCAGTTTTGAAATATTATGCATCTCTTCAAAACATTTTCTGCAATGTGATTATGCTGAAAACCTGCATTCAAAACTAGATTCCTAACACAAGGGAAACTGTATGTAGAAGGGGTCAAAGTGAGAGTCTGTATCAGAGCTAGGATTGGAACTTGAGAATACCTGGCTCCCACACCAGTGCTCAAACCTCTATAATACACCTTTATCTAGCAACGTGATGCTGTTGTGCGCACTTCGTCACTTCACTTTTGACCAGTGCAGGAGATCTGCTATATGAATGTATATTAGATGGCTGGATACAGAGCACCTTTTAAATTCCACAATGAGTTTCTATTTCTTTTCTGTTCTCTATGGGTTCTTATCCCAGGCCCATCACTTTGGCTTTGAAGTGACTGACTCTGCATTGACTGCTGTGAAAGCAGTATCATCAAACCAGTATCCTTTTGCATCAAACTTAGGCTATAGCTACACTGAAACCAGAGGTCATTTGCAGCTCGTGCAGACCTACACATGCCAGCTTTAACCTAGGTAGCACACTAAAAATAGCAATGAGGTGCAGGCTCCAGCACAGGCTAACAATGCGAATGCAAACCTGGGAGGCTAGGTGTGCAGCCCACACTGACTCCTGCGCAACCGCATCCTCACAGTTATAATTAGCTGTGCTAGCTAGATGAGCACTAGCATGGGTGTGCCAATACAAGCTACAAATTACATCTATGCTGCAGCCAGGGGAGTAGCCTTAGAATGTTAGGGGCTGTGAGTACCAGTTGTTGTAGCACAGTGGTTCTCAAACTTTTGTAATGGTAACCCCTTTCACACAGCAAACCTCTGAGTATGAACCCCTTATACATTAAAAATACTTTTTTGTATATTTAACACCATTATAAATGCTGGATGCAAAGCGGGGTTTAGGGTGGAGGTTGACAGCTCACGACCCCCCGTGTAATAACCTCCTGATCCCCTGAAGGGTCCCGACCCCCAGTTTGAGAACCTCTGTTGTAGCAAGTTTTGCTTCAAGACATCCTTGCAAGCAGGGGCGGCTCTAGGCATTTTGCTGTCCCAAGCACGGCAGGCAGGCTGCCTTAAGCGGCTTGCCTGCAGAGGGTCTGCTGGTCCCGCGGCTTCGGCAGACCTCCCACAGGTGTGCCTGTGGGAGGTCCGCTGAAGCCGCAAGACCAGCAGACCCTCCACAGGCGTGCCACTGAAGGCAGCCTGCCTGCCGCCCTCGCGGCGACCAGCAGAGCTCCCTCAGTAGCTTGCCGCCCCAAGCACGTGCTTGGCATGCTGGTGCCTGGAGCCACCCCTGCTTGCAAGTATCCAAATACTCTGTAATGTTTCACTCCTTTGAACCACATATTCCAGCATGTGACTAGAGGCATACTGGATCAAGAGGAAATGACTAATCTTTGACTCTACATATGTTCATGTAGAGACAATATGTACTTTCCATGTTTAAATACTGTCTTCATTGAAGCAACAATTTGTGTGCTACTGGAAAACCAATATGCTAAATGTCGCCAGCTAAACTAGTGGAGTGGTGAACCAGTGCATCTCCACTGCTGTCTACAGAGGAGCACCAGTTCGCACCAGCTCTGAATTTAGCCCATTATGTATGTACTGCGCATGACCTGTGCTGCGTTTAGGCTGTCAGAATATTAGGTTATCTTATACAGACCTTTTTTCACACAGTGCAGCGCTGGGAGCACCATTCATCACCAAAATGGAGATACTGTTGAAATCAAGAATGGCTTGTGTCACAATTGTGAAGTAAACTGATTCTTAGAGCTGTATCAGATATTTTTTATCAACCAGCGCATCTGATCTGGGAAATGAGGAAATAAGATGTGTAATGTACACCTCTAATTACCATCTATTTCTAAGGGAGCCCCATTGACTAATCCTTGAAGCAGTGCAGAATCCATTTCATAATATGGGCCAGATCTTGCACTGATTTAAATTGGCATAGTTCCATTGAAGTCAAGGAGCTTACATCAGTTTACATCAGCAAGGCATCTGGCCTGACATAAGCAGCCGGTGTCTTAACTTTCTAGCACACAGGAGTGGATTGCACCCACATTTTGAACTTTTTTTGTGTGTAAGTTCACTGGTAATGGGTTAGTCTAATTTCGCCACTTTGGGTATTGTATGTAGGCTGTAGTAATGTAGTCTGTATATATTGCACAATATAATAGGCAAGATCCTGTGTACTCCATAGCAAGCTAGGCCCAAATTCTACAACAAGATTCCTGGGTCCCTTGGCACTGTGAAAATTCTGTGGCAGCATCATTAAAATGAAAAATAAAAGGTTTTCATGAATATGTTAAGAACAAGAATAATACACTTAGCCCAGTAACTCTTGTGGAATTAATTTTGATAGTAAATGAAATTTATTTAACACTGTCCCCACATTTTCTGTGTTTAATATGCTGCAGATTCTTGTAGTGATAACTGTGTCTGAAAGTTGTCAGGGTGAAGCTGGATATTTTGACAGCTGGGCAGGGAACAGTTGAGATACCTGGAACCTGAAAAGATCTGGCATGTAGTTTAGGATTTTGGGAGAGCTACTGTAGCTGGATGCTTCTGGTAAACCAATCAGCACAATGTTGCCATTTTAGGGTGGGATTTTCAAAAGGTCCTGTTGGACTTCGGAGCAGAAGTCCCAGTGCTTTCCAGTGGATTTTTGCTCCTAAGTCACTTAGGCAGTTTTCCACCCTTTAATTGTAAATGTTGGGTTTCAGAGTTACCAACACATTGACATGAGTTTACTCCCACAAATGCTGTTTGTCCTTCAGTGCCGAATGAATCTGCAAAGTATCTTAGGAGTGTCAGTGCGCTGAACATGAATGGATTTAGCAAGCAATCATTGTGTAAACTACAATGGACTATTTATGGATGTTAGAAAGTTATGGAGTCACTTTCATCCCAGAAAGAGTTGTAGTGCAAGAATTCATTGCTGTATAACATATGTAACATGTCAGTCACAGTATACATTTATGGGCAGTCAGGACTGAGGTCTGAAGCTCTGTCGTTTCCAGTTAAATGTACCTGGAGCTTCATGAGTGCGTACCTGATTGGCACTTGGGAAAAGATGGTTAACAACTTGTCCCATGGGGTTCACATGAAAAAGATAGTAAACAGGCTAGCTGCCTTCTCGTTAGTTCAGCCTGTGCAGAAGTAATTAGAAATTGATATATTGACAGATGGTTTTATAAACTTCTCCTTATGGAAAAGTAATGTGGAGTTGAGCAGGGATAGAATCAAAAGGGTTCATTAGAAATTACTCTAAGAACCCATAGAATTTAAAAGAGAATGACTGCCTTTCTATAGACTTTCTAGAACCGACCTGTAGAATGCTTTAAGGAATTATATCCCTGCTCTAGAATTGTATAGACAGTTGATTATGATCTTGGTAAATTCTATTGGACTTTTCCATAAAGATCAGAAGCAGCTTTTGGATGAAGTCTCAGGTGAGGCTGTAAATGTCCTCTATGAGAGCCAGTAAGTGAGGCTGGCAGTGCCTCTGCAGGGTTTTAATCCTAATACTCCTGTATTGGGTTGATGTGGGAGGCAGTGTGTGACATTCTCTGGCCTGTGATTTACAGTCAATAGGAAGATGATCATGATGGTCTCTTCTGGCCCTGTGAATCTGTTTGGCACCTACTGGCCTGGAATCACACAATAAGAGCCCTTCTTCCTCTTCAGATGGAAAATTCCAATGGAATTTAGTTGAAAGTGATAATTTTATTATGGGTTTTTTGAACCATCCTATGGAGTTTAATAGAGAATTATATCACTTCTATGGAATGGATAAAACACCTATCAAAAGGAGACAGTTATCTAGTGACTGCTATAGGTTTTAGCTTAATTTCTGTGGAATCTGATTAGTTTCATCCCTAGGACGAAGTTTGCCATAAATGTCTTACAGGCAGGCTTGAGCCCTTGAGCAGGATGCTAGGTGGAAGTTAGCACAGCAGGAGGAGGATTAACAATATAAAAAAAGTTCATGTTTTGGCATTCTGTTGCCATTGAGTAAGAGGTTTACAGAGAGAGTTTCTTTTACATAATAATATTCTTCGCCATGGCAACGCAGGGCTATATAAATAAACCTGGTAAAGGAATCCCAGAACTCAATGTCTACAGTGTGGTCCTTTCCACTATGGAATGTATGTTCCCTCTGAGGCAGGGTGTTGGAATGGGAGGGTGCGCGGCCTGGTTTGTGTGTGAGAATTTTGATTCTGTGCCATCTGTCTATGAGTTTGGAAGAGCTCTTGACTCCCATGCTGTGTGAGAGGCCTATTATGTTTTTAAGAGGGCTAGTCCAAAGGACCATAGGATTTCCTATAGCAGATCAAACCAGCTTGCAAGGTTACCTGCCTCTGCCAGTGGCCAATACCTTATGCTTCATAGGGAGATGAAAAGTGCACAAACAGCTAGGTGCAATTTGAGGCAATGTTTACATGCTGATGACTGGGATAAGAATTTCTTCCAAAGAGGTGGAGTTTATAGGTGGAGCCAGATTAGATTTAGGTGGGCACTTTGGGTTCACAATTGGTGGGGTCAACATCTCAGGAGGTATTTCCATAAAACTTCATGCACTCTCAACTGATGACATGAGATTCCTTGTTTTATGCTAAAATATTCTTGGGAGAGTTTGGCCACATTCAAATCCAAACCAGAAAACAGTCTCCTTCTGATTTGAATTTGGAACCTAAACCATAGAGGTGAGTTTGGATCTAGGAGTTTGAATTCAAGGGAGGTATCAGTTTTAGAGCCTGATCCAAAGCCATCTAAAATTAATGGAAAGATTCTCATTGGCTTCAATGGTCTTTGAATCCAACCTGTTAATCCATCTCTAATTAATACACAAATAAAATAATACTGACACTGAAACAGTGCATGAGGATACCTCCTAGGATTTCCAGGCATTCAGTTTTCTACTGGAATACCCATTTGAAAAGGGACCCTGGTGGCTCCAGTCAGCACAGCTGACTGGGCCGCTAAAAGTCTGGTTGCCCGCAGTAGGGGTCAGCAGGCTCTGTACAGCTTCTGGGAAGTGGCTGGCATATCTCTCCAGCTCCTAGGCAGAGGGGTGGCCAGGGGAGCTCCGCACACTGCCTCCACCTGTAGGCACCACCCCGAGCACTAGCTGTGCAGCTCCCATTGGCTGGGAACCACAGCCAATTGAAGGTGTGGGGCCAGCGCCTGTGGACAGGAGCAGCACATAGATCCCGCTGGCCACCCCTCCACCTTGGAGCTGGAGGGACATGCTACCACTTCCCGGGAGATGCGCAGACTTCCTCCATCCCCGGGAAATAGTGGGGCCACCTGTGGTCAATGCCGCCCAGAGCCAGCATCCTGAACCCCCTCCTGTGCCCTAACCCCAGGCTGAGCCCCCTCCCACACTCCAAATCCCTTGGCCCAGCCCAGAGCTCCCTCCTACACCCCAAACTCCTCATCCCTATCCCCACCACAGAGCCCAAGCCCCTGCCCCAGCCCAGTGAAAATAAGCAAGTGAGCGAGGGTGGGAGAGAGTGAGCAATGGAGGGAGGGAGGAATGGAGTGAGCAGGGGACGGGGAGGGGTGTGGTGGGGACAGGGCAAGGGTGTTCGGTTTTCTGCAATTAGAAAGTTGGCAACCCTATACCCCACTATTAACTTCTCCCCACTGTGAGAAGCTACTGTTCGTTGAAATCATCTGATTTCTGTTTGGTGGCACCATAGATTCATAGACTCTAGGACTGGAAGAGACCTCAAGAGGTCATCGAGTCAAGTCCCCTGCCCTCATGGCAGGACCAAATACTGTCTAGACCATCCCTGACAGACATTTATCTAACCTACTCTTAAAATGGTTACTTACTGTGCAGTGTAGTGTGTGAATAGTCACCTTAACCTCACACTTCCTGGTATTTTGATGTTTTGTTTTTTCTTGTACCAGTAATTACCTTGCAATGGGATCTTAACTCTACATTTCCTGACAATGTTTGTAAGTGTTTGAGTTTTGGGAATTAAACACACTCATTCTGGAAGGGCATGAGGAGCACAGGGCACTGCTGAGTGCCAGCAACCTTAACTCCATGTTAACAAAGGGTATTTGGCATGTGATTTAGCCAGTTTTTAAGCTCTGACAATATTTCCCATCGTATCCTTGGATATTTATTTTCTTTAACAACAGGCTTATATTAGGGTCTTTATTAAAAACTTTGTGCAAATCCCAGTAAACTGTGTCCACTGAGTCAGCATTCTCTACTAACTTTTCCAAAGCACTGCCACAGGTTAGAGAGCACAATTTCTCCCCACATAAGCTGTTCTGCTTTTACCTTATCAGGTTCTACTTCTCTGAGGGTTATACTCATTTGTCTTTCCTGCCTTTGGGAGCAGTTGCTGCTTAATATTGCATTTCCTCCTTGGTATTACTGCTATTTCACATTTGATCTCCCTGAGAACTCTCAGATAAGAATCATCTGGTCCTACAACTTGAGAGTCTCGAGTTTCTTCTTAACTTCCTTCTTCAAGATGTCAGTCTACGTCAGGGGAGCATTCTTGATTTCCCATACAAAGTGTCCTCCGAAAAGGAGTTTCTCCATCATCTCAAATAATACTGAATGAGGAAAATAATTTGGCTTGAAAGGAATAGATTTTAATCTGTAAAGCTCAGTAAATATCCATTACACCATACTGTGGCAAATTGCCAGTACTGTTCTGCTGGGTCTCGCGCTTTCTCTTCTCTGGGGTAGGTTCAGGGCGCTATTGCTTGCCTCTGAACCAGTTCTTAATCATTCCCCTAGTGTCCTTGGAGGAGGGGAGTGGAGAGGGAGGGACCTGGGCCCGCCCTCTACTCCAGGTCCCAACCCAGGGGCCCTGGGGTTGTGGTGAACCACTTGACTAGCGCTTTCTTACCCTGGGTTACTTCCCTCTCATACCCGTCAGCTTGTGAAGGGCTTCTCGCCTCTCTTCTATACAAGCCTGGTGCCCCTTACCTAGGGTTTCTGTTGGGCTTCCCAATCCACCGCAGCACTCCTCCAAACCTTCTATTTCTCTCTGGACAAACTCTTCTCTTCTGCAATCTGCACTCTGCTCCAATCCAACCTTTCTCCTTCAACTACCACACCCTGTCTGACTGAAGCAGGGGTTTATATCCCATGACTGGAGTCAGGTGCTCTAACTGGAGTCAGGTGCTCTAATTGGAGTCAGGTGCTCTAATTGGAGTCAGGTGCTCTAATTGGCCACAGCTGTTCTAGTTAATCTAAAGCAAACCTTCCTCCCTTGGCAGGGAATAAGGCCCCCTGCTAACATTCTTATGCTGCCTTCTGGCCATGCTGTATCACAATACGCATACAAACCAACGAAACAATATTTCCATTGATGATCATCAAAGTTTACTGATAGGCAAAGCAAGAAAAATGTTGTTTGAGAACTTATTAGAGTTTAATTTAAGGATATTTACTTCATATATTTTGACATATAATGTTAGAATTTGTGTTTTAACAAAGCTTTACATTTATAAAGCTTTAAATTTTTGAATTTCAACATCTACTGTCCTTAAATAATCACTCTCTGCCCCCCCATAATTTCCCTCAACTGTGAGATTTTAAATTGATAAAAATTGAAAATATTCTTAAAATAAACATGGATATTATCTATCAAAATTATAAAAAAATAAAAATCAAATTGTGCCATAATTGTGGCAAGCCTAAAAATAATGTATTTTAACCCCTAACAAACTCCTTAGGGTATGGCTACACTCACGCTTTACAGCGCTGCAACTTTCGCGCTCAGGGGGGTGAAAAATCACCCCCCTGAGTGCTGCAAGATACAGCGCTATAAAACGTCAGTGTAATCAGGGTGGCAGCGCTGGGAGCGCGGCTCCCAGCGCTGCACGCTACACCCGTAAAAGATGTGGTTTACATGCAGCGCTGGGAGAGCTCTCTCCCAGCGCTGCCGCTCCGACCACACTCACACTTCAAAGCGCTGCCGCAGCAGCGCTCCCACAGCGCTGCCGCAGCAGTGCTTTGAAATTCCAAGTGTAGCCATACCCTTACCCTCATTAATTTCCCTCTTTACCTCTCAGCCTCATAAAACCATGCCACACTCTCACCTATTCAGAGTGATCATGTGTTCCAGGCATGTGTGTCCCTGTTCTCAGACCTTGATCTTGTCAGTGTCACAGAAAAACCCACAATAGTGACTGCTCTCTCTTTGCCCTTTACTGATACACAGATCACCCAAGATGTGTTTCTCTTGAGCTGGAGGGTACAGTGTCCGATTCTGGGCACCCCATCTTAGGAAGGATGTAGACAAACTGGAGAGCAACACAAATGAAAAAGATTGAAAAAATCTGACCTACAAAGGAAGGTTAAAAAAAAACAACCTGGGCATGTTTAGTCTTGAGGGAAAAAAAGGCTGAGGGGGGACCTGGCAACAGTCTTCAAATATGCTGAGGGCTGTTATAAAGAGGACTGTGATAAATTGTTTTGCATGTCCACTGAAAGTAGGAGAAGAAGTAATGGGCTAAATCTCCAAGGGAGATGTTGGTTATGTATTAGGAAAAACTTTCTAACTATAAGGATAGTTAAAGCTCTGGGATAAGCCTCCAAGGGAGGTTGTGGATCCCCCAATCACTAGAGGTTTTTAATAACAGGTTGGAAAAATTCCTGTCAGGGATGGTCCCCCTGCCGCACCCTTCCTGCACCCCAACTCCCTGCCCTAAGCCCTCTGTCTGCACCCTGCACCCCTCCTGCACACCAACCCCCTGCCCTGAGCCCCCTGCTGCACCACAAACTCCCTGCCCTGAGCCCCTGCTGCACCCTGCACACCTGCACCCCAACCCCCTGCCCTGAGCCTCCTGCCTGCACCCCACACCCCTTCTGCACCCAACTCCCTGCCCTAAGCCCCCTGCCTGCACTTCTCACCCCAATCCCCTGCCCTGAGCCCCCGCTGCACCCTGCACCCCCATGCATCCCAACTTCCTGCCCTAAGCCCCCTGCCTGCACTCCACACCCTTCCTGTACCCCAACCACCTTCCCTGAGCCCCCTCGTACATGCTGCACCCCTCCTCTGCCCCAGTCCCTTGCCCTGAGTCTGTTCCTGCACACTACACCCCTCCACACCCCACACTCCTTCCCGCACCCCAACCCCCTGCCCGGGCCCTGCATACAATTTCCCCACCCCGATGTGGCCCTCGGACCAAAAAGTTTGCCTATCCCTGCCATAATGCCTCAAAAAAAAAAAAAAAAAGTGGCTTTGCGTTTTAATTTAATCACATGATATGCTCTTTTAGTTTTAAAGTATGGATTGTTGTACACCTCTACCCCGATATAACGCTGTCCTCAGGAGCCAAAAAATCTTACTGCGTTATAGGTGAAACCGCGTTATATCGAACTTACTTTGATCTGCCAGAGGGCGCAGCCCCACCCCACCCCCGGAGCGCTGCTTTACAGTGTTATATCTGCATTCGTGTTCTATCGGGTCGCATTAGATCGGGATAGAGGTGTATTATGCAATAAGTGCCAAATTATGTAATATAGATGCTGTAGAAATGTATAGAAAGCCCGTGTTTGCTCACAGCATGCATCCCCACTACTGCGATGCAGCATTGGTCCTCCCCTCCCCCTCCAACTACTCTTCTAGAAAATTCTTTGACCTATGTAAGCGGCCGCATCAGGTATGCCCAGCACAGTGTCTACAGTGTTTGTAATCTTTGTCGCGTGTACTCTACTGAAATAGCATAACAAGCCCATGGCTTTACATTTTAATTCAATTGAATGATACCCCCTTTTAATTTTAAAATATGAATCGGTTTGTTGTTAAGAAAAGGAGCAGACAAATTGAATTATAATGAATGTGCTGATAGTAGTGCAAATACCTCGGACTCCTCGGTTAAGAACGGTATCTCATTTTTAAGTTTTAGTGTCTTTAGTTTGTTTGATGAATAAAAATAATGTCCTTTATGAATGAGTATTCAATAAATGTTCGCCTTTAAAAATAAATAAATAAATAAAATTCCCTGGGTGCACATCCTAATGAAATGTGCTGCGCACGCCTGTGTCCACCACCATTCCGCACTTGCTCAGCCTGTAGCTGAACTGCTCCTTACTACTGTCCAGGGTGCTTGTGTATGGCTTCATGAGCCAGGGCATTAAGGGGCAGGCTGGGTCCCCAAGGATAACTATAGGCATTTCAACATCCCCAACAGTAATTTTCTGGTATGGGAAGTAAGTTCCTTCCTGCAGCTGTTCAAACAGACCAGAATTCCTGAAGATGTGAGCGTCGTGTACCTTTCCCAGCCATCCCACGCTGATGTCAGTGAAACGTCCCTTGTGATCCACCAGTGCTTGCAGCATCATTGAAAACTACCCCTTGTAGTTTATGTACTGGCTGCCAAGGTGGTCTGGTCCCAAGATAGGGATATGCCTTCCATCTATCACCACACCACAGTTAGGGAATCCCATTGCAGCAAAGCCACCCACTATGACCTGCACATTTCCCAGTCACTACCGCAGATAGCAGCAGCTCAATGATTGCATTGGCTGCTTGAATCACAGCAGCCCCCACAGTAATTTACCCACTCCAAATTGATTCCTGACTGACCGGTAACTGTCTGGTGTTGCAAGCTTCCAGAGGGCTATCGCCACTCACTTCTCAACTATGAGGGCTGCTCTCATCTTGGTATTCTTGCGCTTCAGGGCAGGGGAAAGCAAGTCATAATGTTCCATGAAAGTGCCCTTACGCATGCGAAAGTTTCGCAGCCACTGGGAATCATCCCAGACCCGCAACACTATGCAATCCCACCAGTCTGTGCTTGTTTCCTGGGCCCAGAATTGGCGTTCCGTGGCAGTAACTTGCCTCATTACCACCATGATGTCCAAATTGCCAGACCCCGTGCTTTAAGAGAAGTCTCTGTCCATGTCCATCACTATCGTGATCGCGCTGTGGTCGCCTCCTCGCCTGCTTTTGCAGGTTCAGCACATACTGCAGGATAATGCACAAGGTGTTTACAATGCTCACAACAGCAATGATGACAGTGATCTGAATGGGTTCCATGCTTCCCATGGTATGGCGTCTGCAGGAGAGCAGAGTTGCAGCGGAAGCGGTGGAGGATGACGGTTAGCACCGTGCACATTTCCCGAGCAAAAACACATGTACGCAGGAGCACATGACAGACAACATGGAGAAATTCGCTATTGAGACAAGAGCAGCAGAGCAGAGTTGCAGCGGAAGCAGTGTATGATCACAGTTAGCAGTCCTACTGCACCATCTACTGACAGCAGCACCCAGGATACAACAGCGGCGGTGTCGGTGAGCTAAGCTGAGTGTGCTGCACACTTACCATGGTATGGTGTCTGCATGGAAAAAAGGCGTGAAACGATTGTCTGCCATTGCTTTCACAGAGGGAGGAGCAAATGACAACATGTATCCAAAACCACCCGCAACAATGTTTTTGTCCTATCAGGCATTGGGAGCTTAACCTAGAATTCCAGTGGGCAATGGAGACTGTGGGAACTGTGGGATAGCTACCCACAGTGCACCACTCCGTAAGTCAATGCTAGCCACGGTAGTGAGGAGTCACTCCACCGACTTAATGCACTTAGTGTGGAAATACAGAATCGACTGTATAAAATTGATGTCTAAAAATCTACTTCTATAAAATTGACCTAATTTCGTAGTGTAGACATACCCATAGAGAGCTACAGGAACTAGCAATAGGTGGAAGTCCCCTGGGAAAGGCTGCCAGAGTCCCCAGGGATGGGAGGCAGTGGGAACCTGCTAGAGAAAAAAGGCTTCCATGCAGAAAGCCCTAGGTGGTAGTGCTCAGTGAATAGAGCATGGAAGATTCCTGCAGGAAACCCTGAAGCAAGAAGGGTGAGAGGTAAAGGGGAAAATCCCCTGGCAGCTGTAGCCCATGATGAGCTGTGGAACTGGTTTTATTAATGGTGTGTATGTTGTGAAATTTAAACCACCTGGAAAAAGACTCCGGGTGTGGCAGTGAGTCCTTTGTGAACTAGGGAAAAGGTCAGTTTACTGCAGTCTTAAAGGATTATTCTGTTCTTCAGAAATTCTTATACCATGAGTTAGCTGCCTAACACCTTTTTAAAATACCACCTAAATATCTTGGGTGATTTTTTTTAATTTGTCACCTGTTTCTCTTTTTACATTTCATTTCCATCCCAATCTTACACAATCTGGGTTTCAATTATGTTCATGGTGTTTGACAGGATTTCCACTTTTTTATGAATTTCTATACAAAAACAAACAAATTCCTATATTTCTCCAGGCAGATTTTACTTCCTCTTTTTGATGTGGTATGTTTTTGTTTGTTTGTGCTCAGAGCTGCTTAAACCATTTGCACTTCTAATTCAAACTGAATGCCGATAATAATGAAAATAGTGTGATGTTCTCAAATGTTCAGTGGGTTTTACATTTATAGACTCTACTTCGCCCTTCAATCTCCCATTCAGTATTTCTTCCTAGTTTTGGATTCTACTCTATCAATGTGAAATTCACCCATGTGCAGAGGCGCTGCTGGTTTGGAGACTTAAGTGGTTCAGAAGCCCTTATGAATAGGGATGAATTTCACCCCTAATGTTACATAAGAGCGGCCATACTGGCTCAAATCAAAGGTCCATCTAGCCCAGTATCCTGTCTTCTGACTGTGGCTGATGCCAGGTGCCCCAGAGGGAATGAACAGAACAGGTAACCATCAACTGATCCATCCCCCTGTTGCACATTCCCAGCTTCTGGCAAACAGAGGTTAGGGACACCATCCCTGTCCATCTTGGCTAATAGCCATTGATGGATTTATCCTCCATGAACTTGTATAGTTCCCTCTTACAGGAGAAGCCCCTGTTAGGAATGCTATTATCCTTCCTGTGCAATGATCACTGTAACCCAATGGAGCTATGATTGACAGCAGTGCTCAGCTTGGATGCCCCTTCTCAGGGGTCAGCAACCTTTCAGAAGTGGTGTGCCGAGTCTTCATTTATTCACTCTAATTTAAGGTTTCGCGTGGCGGTAATACATTTTAATGTTTTTTAGGTCTCTCTGTAAGCTTATAATATATAATTAAACTATTGTTGTATGTAAAGTAAATAAAGTTTTCAAAATGTTTAAGAAGCTTAATTTAAAATTAAATTAAAATGCAGAGCCCCCCAGACCGGTGGCCAGGACCTGGGCAGTGTGAGTGCCAATGAAAATCAGCTCATGTGCCACCTTCGGCACCCGTGCTGTAGGTTGCCTACCCCTGCTCTCTCTCTATTGTGTAGTGCCCCCCATCACCGTACTACCTGAGTGCCTCATGTGGCACCACATTAAGAAACTTGATAAGTTCCATATGTGCTGACTTTGGTCTGTTTGCAGGGTTAAACAGTGGGGACAAGATTCCCAATATCATAATCCATAATCATTGTCAGATGTCTGGCATTCAAAGCATGCTTGTAAATGCTCAGCTACATTGGTCTGAGCATCTTGTTCATGTGACTGATTTGAGGATACCCACCGCCATGTTTTTTGGTCAGCTGGGCACCCAGTCTCCTGGTAGCCAGTACAAACAATATAAAGGCACACTGAAGTCAAACTTGAAAGCATATCAGGTTGACCCCAGCAATTAGGAAGCAACAGCTCATGACAGAGTAGCTTTGTCACGTTGCCATTAACTGTTTTGAAGCAAGACACATTAACACCTTATGAACAGCACAAAGTAAGAACTTAACAGCCTGTAATGGTCATGGACAATCTTGTCTATCCCATGTGTAACTGTGTGTGCAGTTCTTGCACTGGTCTTACCTTGTAAATACATGTTCACTATAACATTTCTTGACTCCTCATACATTGAGGTCAGACTCCATTGTCCTCACATCTCAGAATCTTCAACCTCACAATGCCCCTGTGACATAGATGCTGTTAGCCCCATTTTGTAGATTGGGAACTGACACACACAGGCCTTGGCTACACTAGTGCTTTACAGCGTTGCAACTTTCTTACTCAGAGGTGTGAAAAAACACCCCTCTGAGCACAGCAAGTTACAGTGCTGTAAAGTGCCAGTGTAAACAGTGCCCCAGCGCTGGGAGTGCGGCTCCCAGCACTGTAAGCTAATCCCCACGGGGAGGTGGAGTACCTGCAGCACTGGGAGAACTGTCTCCCAGTGCTGGCACCGTGACCACACTTGCACTTCAAAGCGCTGCCACAGGAGCGCTCCCGCAGCAGTGCTGTACAGCTGCAAGTATAGCCATACCCACAGACACTAAGGATTTTTTTTTAATAGCACAGGAATTGAACCCAGATTTTCTACCGCCCAAACTAGGGCTCTACCCACTAAGCCATTTTTGGCCTTTTTGCTACAATCATGTTCTCTATTGCTACATAATAACAACAGTGAGCTCCCACCCCCAGAGTAGACTTGAGTGTAACTCTGGAACTGATGCTGCCTGTGTATATTGTTTAAAGCTTTTTTTTTTTTCTTTTAAATCACCTTTATTCCTACATGCAGTACCCTAGTCTGACTTTACTAATAGTTTGGTTATGCATTAACAATGGAAGGATCCCACAGACTCTCTCAAATTCACAGACACTGGGATCCTGCAAACTTGCAAGCAATGAACCAGACCCCTGAATGCAGGTGTTTGAGCTTAGTCGAATGGAGGGATTTGTGTTTGCACAAATCCAAGCTGTTCACAACCTGGGATCTTTGCATGAGCAAGACCAACAAGGGGGTTTGCAGAATCCTGTGCAGAGCAGAAATGGGAGGGTTTCCGCTGATTTCCTCCTACTCTTAAGCAGATTTTGCAACTTCAGAATCAGAGTGACACTCATGTTTACAGTGATTCAAGATCTGGGGGCATGGGTTCACTCCTTTGTGCTTATAGATTTTATTAACTGGAATTTTTAATCACATAGAATCCATATCACAGCCATCTCCACCCTGGAGTGATTTTTTTGTTCATATCTGTCAAGGCTGATTCCCCACTCTGGCACTTTGAGTGCAAAAGGTGGGGGTCCGCAAGGAATCTACAAATTAATACTGGTCACTCTAGGCTTGTATTTCCAATGTTACAACTTTTCTTTGACCTTGGATTGGTAAATGCTGCCATCACCCAAGTGTAGAACCCCTTTGAGAGCCCAGAAAGGCCCACTTGGGAATTCCTTCCTGTAAGGTATCCTCAAACCCATTTACCCCCACTCCAGGGAAAAGCTGAGGTGGGGGAGGAAATCAGCTCTTGCCACCAGCTAATTAGCCAACATGCACAAACCTCTTAAGACACAAAAATCCAATTTTGTTCTTAAAGATAAATTTTATTAAAAAAAGAAAGAAAATACACCTGGGAATTGAGGTTATTGCTAGATTTTAAAAGAGCAACTACAAGGATTAAGCACCAAAAATAGCTTTCTTGAGATCCAGCTTAAAGGTTACAAGCAAAACAAGAGCACCCAGGGTTAGCACAGAGAAATCCACAAGCTATAAAGAAATTAAAGGGATAAACCTAATTCCATCTTCCTAGACATTTCCTGATCTCCTTACATATCTGGGGTTTTAAATGAGTACTTTCTAGGTATGATATTGATGATTTTTCATACCTCGCTGAAGCTTTGTATAGCATAGCTGTTGCCGTGTCTGCCTCTCCCCTGGAGAACAAACAGAGACAGACAAAAGGAGTCTTTTCTCCATTTTAAATTTCTAGCCTTCCCATTGGCTCTTTTGGCTAGGTGTCCACTCACTTCCTTTTACCTATGCATAGCAGTGAGACTTTTTAACCCTTTACAGCTAGAGCAATTGGAGAACAGCTACTAAGAGGGATTTTATAACTACTGACTGGCTGGGTGTCCATAAAAGGGAACTACCCCTCCCCCCCTCATTTATCAAAGTATATATGGTCTCATTTTATGTTTAAAGATACTACTCCCTCTTCTCTGTCACCTAACTTAAACTTCACCCGTGGTGTACAGCCAGAAATCACTGAATGGCATTTCATTTTTCCTGATCATTCCACCACATCTGTATGTCTTTAGGAAGGTTAATTTAAGTTCTGTGTTCCTTTTGTGTAATGACATAGGTCAGTCTGGGTTAGTTGGTGAGTGCTGTAAAAGTAAGTTAGTGCATGTTCTCCTGCATAGTGTGATGTGAGGTTGGGTCAGTACATTTGCTAGGGGAATGTTTTTCAGTTAACATCTTGTGACAAAGTTCCTCCTCTTCCTTGATGGGTCCTGCACTTATTGGCAGATTTGCTCACCTCAGTGATCTCCCCCAAGTCTGGATCAACTAACTCCTCCTGTGTCTGATCAGGAGTTGGGAGGTTTGGGGGGAACCCCAGGCCCACCATCTACTCCAGGTTCCAGCCCAGGGCCCTGTGGATTTGCAGCTGTCTATAGTGCCTCTTGTAACAGCTGTGTGACAGCTACACCTCCCTGGGCTACTTCCTCATGGCCTCCTCCAAACACCTTCTTTATGCTCACCACAGGACCTTCCTCCTGGTGTCTGATAATGCTTGTCCTCCTCAATCCTCCAGCAGTACACTCTCAGCTCCTAGCTCCCGCTCCCGCTCCCGCTCCCGCTCCCCTTGCCCTCACCCTCCATCTGAGTAGAGTGAGCTCCTTTTAAAACCCAGGTGCCCTGATTAGCCTGCCTTGATTGGCTGCAGGTGTTCTAATCAGCCTGTCTGCCCTAATTGGTTCTAGCAAGTTCCTGACTACTCTAGCACAGCCCCTGCTCTGGTCATCAGGGAACAGAAGCCTGCTTCTCCTGGGGCTAGGAGTAGCTCTCCCTTTGACTGCTCTGCTGCGGAGGAAGGAGGGAGAGGGCTGTTGCTGTTGCTGTTGGGTACTGGGCCCTCACTGCTGCTCCTGCTGCTCCCCTGGCTGTTGGACACAGCCACCCGCCCCTCTCTCTGCTATCTGCTTACTGGCTGGCTAGTAGATTCCCCGCGCCCCCCCCCCCCCTTGGTTCCTGCTGTTACTCCACCTACAGCCCTTGAGGGGAGGGGAGGGGGCTGCTGGCCTGTTTCCCAGAGAGGGGGGGAGTGAGGGACCCCGGCTCTTGTTGCTGAGGTCACCTTCTGAGCAGGGTCCCTCCTGCCTGGACACTAGACCACCACCACCTGGAGCTGCTGGGACTACTGTGGCAGTTGCTGGGGAGATGTTGGTGCCCAGAGGAGGAGAGGAAGGAGAAGGGGACCGCCCACTGCTAGAGACCACATGAAGACCACTGTGGAGGGGGCATTCCTGGACTGAGTCTTTTTTGAACTGTGCTCTTGTGGTGGGGGTTTGGACTGTGCCTGTTGGGACACCGGGGGTGTGGCGGGAAGCCTGGCCCCGATCCATCTGTGTTCCCTTTTGTCCCCTCCACCACCCCCGCTGGCTGTTTTCCTTCGCCTTTGGACTCCTGCCTCTGGGACTGAGCTGCTCCCCTGGCCCACCACGCCCGCTTCCATCGTTTGGGCCTGTAGCAGCAGCCTATCATTGATTTCTGCACAAGTGCCTGTGGGCGCATCACCTTCCCCTGGACTAGCCCCTTTCCTTTGCCGCATTTGTCCGCCCCACCTATTTCCCTCTGTGGCCCTGCTAGTTCTGCCCCACCCCTGCAGCTGTCCCCGTGGTCCCTCTACCCCCGTTCCGGGCTTGCCCTTTCCCCCCACCCGTGCTCCGCCAGCCCTTTGCAGTCGAGTCCCTCCCCTTGTGTGCCCAGGCCCCTCTCCATGCGCTTGTGCCTTTCCCCATTTGACGTTTTCCCCTTTGTATCACTGCACACACACCCCCGCCGTTTGTCCCCCTTCATCCCCTAATGCAACTGGGAGGAGCCAGAACTCCCCTCTGCTTCGGTGCCCTTGTAACACCCCCACCCCTAGCCGTCATTGGTTTGAGCCTCCACTTTTCTGGCGCGCCTCCTGGCCTGCCTGCAGCATAGCGGGGCAGGTGGTTGCCTCTCTCTCTCCCCTCCCTTGCTGTTGTTCCCCTCCCCGCTCTTGTTCTGGCGGGGGACACGGCAGGGGAGACCCCTCGCGAATGTTGCCCACTGCCTGTCCTCCACCTGTCCCCCGGTGTTCCACTGCCCGAGCCTCTACCTCGACCGCCGCTGCCGATCACCTAGCCTCCGCCCCTGCCTGGAGGCACTCGGCAGCAGCGAGCCTGCTGCCACGTCCCTCACCCCTTCTGATTCGGGGAGACCACCCCAGCCAGTGTGTGTGAGGTTCCGGTGGAAGAAGGGTAAGGGGCCCGCAAAAAGGCCAGGCCCTCTATGGCGGAAACTCTGCCCACTTGCCGCAGCCCGCTCCCTGGCTGCCGGCATCCCCTCCCCGGTATCCCTCCACCAGCTCTTGCAGCTGTTCTTCTCCGTGGCCCCCAGGGCGTATGCCCAAAAAGATGGCTGATAGCAGCCCCAATCCAGCCTTGCCCCCGCTATATACTCGACCACCGCTTCCCACCACCATCGTACCCAAGCAGCCGGGGGACCGCTTCCCGACCTTGAGCCTTGAAGCGTCATGGTGCTCCATTGCCTCCCTGGTTGCCCGCCGCGCCCAACGTGGAGACCTACAATGCGGGCTTGTTGAGCGAGTGATGAGTGGGGCCCACGGCCATCGTGCGCGCCTCACAAGACTACCGGGGGAGGTTGGCTCGATTCCTCGCGATCGGCGGCTGCCACCAGGAGCGGTATCGAGAGGGGCCCGGCGGTGGGGGGCGTGGTTCGTCCCTGAGCTGTTGGAGACTGGGTCCGCTTGATCCTGGGACCTCTGTTCTTCCCTTCTCTGCCCATGCCGCCCTGTTGCCCGGCCTTCTGCCTGGGGGCACCCCATCTCCGTTCATCAGCCCTTCCCCTTGGGCTGCAAGGACCCCCCTCTGTCACGTCCTCTCGTTCGCGCGGCAAGTGCAGCTTCAACTGCCGCCAGCGGCGTGTGGCAGGGAGCGCTCGAGGGGTCCTTTCTGGTCCCTACCAGGGGCCCACTACCGGGTGCACTATTCGACGGGGAGGCCCGGTGCTACCTCTGCCGGCGATGGGCCACGTCCGGAGGGATTGCTCCTTGGCCCAGCATGGAGGAGGGTCCTGGGACCCCTGAGCCCGGCATGGTTCTTCGGCCCTGTCATCACTCGGCACCCTCTTTTTTCTGGTTTCCCGGCACCGAAGCTGCCCCTCCTCCTCTTCTCAAGTCCATCACTCGCATGTAAGAGGAGGTGCAGCGGAGATCTACCGCGGTATGGGAGAGGGCTCATCCCAGGGGGACTCTTCCTCACTTTTGCCCGTCCCACCACTGCCTCCCGGAGTCCCTGAGCCATTGCCTTGCCCCCCGATCCGACCCCTGTTAGCAGGCCCCGGATGATGCCATGGAGGGCTGGTCTTTAGTGCAGGGGAAGCGGGCAAGCGGAAGGCTCGAGCCTCATTCATCCTTCGATTCGGAGCCCCCCGTAAGCAGAGAAGGGGGGCGCCGATGACGAGCCTTCCGCCTTGCCCTGCTGAACTCCCTTCTGTTGTGCGGCTGGGGAATGTCGTGGCAGCACCGGAGGATAACGCCACCTCCTCCGGAGGATCCCTTCCCGTGGGAAGCCCAAAGGGAGCCTCTCTCACCCCTTCCACTCAACCTCTGCGAGATGCCGAGGTGTGTGTCACTCGGGTGCTCAGCGTGTAGGAGGGCCTGGGGTGGTAGGGGGTGCGATCTCCCTTCCATCTATGAGGAGATCGAGGCCTGGGTCTGGACCCCAGTCACAGGGGAGCGACGGACCCTCTGCCAGCGGCCTCGATCCTGGGCGACCTCACCCGGGTCCCCCTGTCCTCCGAGTTCCTTTCCCTGACCGCTGCTTCTGCTTCCCACTCTGAGGGTCCCCTGGTTCCTCCATCGACCGGTGCGCGGTGGCACCCTGTTGATGGCCGCCGAGCCCATTGGCGCGACGGGCCAGTGCCCGCTGCCGGGACCAGTGGTTCCCAGGGGGTGTCTCTTTGGGTGTGGGGACCCGCCCTCCTTCCTAGCGCAGGACCCCATTGACGAAACTGTCTGTAGATGCCGAGGCTGCCACACGGTGCCACAGTGGCTGCGCCCGGCATCATTAGGGTCCCCTTCCCACTCCCAGATCCCTGAGCTGGCCAGGAGGGCCCCGTCCAGGCTCAACTATTGGGGGTTCAGGATCCTGCCTCTGCCCCTTCACAGATTCTCTCCTGATCCCCGCCCACTACTGCTGTTAGCCCTGTCCTTGTCCCCCAACCTCCTGTGATGCCAGTGCCGCCTGGATACCCAGGCGTGCGGCTCTCGTTATTTTCTTTGTCCGATCCACCGGGGCTGCTGTTCTCCTTCCGCCGCCTTGTTGAAGCGGGGAGCGGGGGTCGGCGTGGCGTGCATCGGCCCATCGGACGCCACGTCGGGGGTCTGCCCCCTGCCTGCCCGCCTCGGTGGGCCATGGGGCTGTGACGGGCGCCCACTGGGGACAGTCGTCGATCAGGTGACCCCCCCCCATGCGCTGAGGGAGGAGCTGCGGGAGTTCCTCGAGGACGTCCGTGGCTCCGTAACAAGTCCCAGCTTGCGCTCCGCGGTGGGGGGCTTTCCATCGGTCCTCCGGGCCTCGAGGCCCTCATGGGGAGAGGTAGAGGCTGGGAAGCAGGCCGCCGCGGTCCTACCACCGGGTCCGCCTCTTCCGTGACTCTTTACTCACCTATGGGGTAGGTCACGGATTGCTGCGCGGCCTGCCGGAGGCTGTGGGCGTGTCTGCTGGCGAGGATCCCCCAGCCCTCTCATGCACCGATCATCTTTGCCACTTAAACACCCGGGCTGTAGGATGGGTCTCCGCAGGAACCAGGTGCTCTCCTACTCCGGAGGGGGGGGTACTCTGTGATTTTCCTGCAGGAGACCATATGGATCCGGCCGCTGAAGCTAGCTGGCGGCTGGAGTGGGGGAACGAGGCCTACTTTAGCCACTTCTCAGTTTGCGCGGCTGGAGGTGGCGACCCTGTTCTCCCCGACCTACGGCCGAGGTGCTGCCGGGGGTCGCCGAGGCTGTGCCGGGCGCCTGCTGCACCTCCGGGTCCGCATGGAGGGGCTTGTGGTTAATCTCGTCAATGCTTATGCCCCGACATCGGGCCCGGGAGAGTTGCGTTTTTATCAGCAGGCGTCCGCCTTCTCGGCTCCCTGGATCCTCGTGAGTGCCTGGTCCTGGGAGGGACTTTAACACCACCCTCGAGGAACGGACCGCTCGGGGACCAAGCAGTGCCAGCCGCCGGCCGCGGACGTCCTCCGGGAGATTGTTCGAACGCCACTCCCTGGTGGACGTCTGGCGCACCACCACCCGGACGACGTCTTGACGTTCCACCTTCGTTCCGGGTGGGGCCCATCGGTCCGCCACTCCGCGGCTGGACCGACATTTTGTCATGTTTCCACCTTTTACGGGCCCACTCCTCCGGCGTTCGGCGGCCCCTTTTCGGATCACATCTTGCCACCGTGACAGCCTCTCTCTGCGCGGAGAGGCCGGGCCGGCCTATTGGCACTTTATATAATTAGTTGCTGGAGGATGCGGGCTTCGTGGCGTCCTTCCGGGAGTTCTGGCTGGCCTGGCGAGGCAGCGCGCGCTTTTCCTCGGCGCGGCGGTGGTGGGATCTGGGAAGGTGCGCGCCCGGCTCTTCTGCCGTGACTACACCCGGGGCGCCAGCCGCGGAGGGATGCGGCCATAGAGCAGCTGGGAGCGGGAGGTCTTGGAGCTGGAGAGGCGTCTGGCCGCCAGCCCCGAGGATCCATCCCTCTGCGGAGCGTGCCGGAGAAGCGGGAGGAGCTCGGGCCCTCGAGGACCATCGGGCCCGGGGTGCTTTTGTTCGATCCCGCATCACCTCCTTCGGGAGATGGACCGCGGCTCCCGCTTCTTCTATACGCCCTGGAGAAAAGGAGGGGGGCCAGAAGCACGTCACCTGCCTCCTGGCGGAGATAGGCACCCCCTCATGGACCCGGCGGAGATGTGCGGGAGGGCCAGGGCCTTCTACGCGGCCCTTTCTCCCCGGATCCGACCGATCCTAACGCTTGCAGAGTACTCTGGGACGGACTCCGACGGTCGGCCATGGGCGACCGGGACCGGCTAGAGCTGCCTCTCACTCTGGCCGAGTTCTCGGAAGCCCCTCCGTCGCATGCCCACCAATAAATCTCCGGGCATGGACGGCTGACCGTGGAGTTCTACCGCGTCGTGTCTGGGACGTTCTCGCCCAGACCTGGTCACCGTCTGGGCCGAGTCTTTGCAGAGCGGGGTCCTCCCTCTCTCGTGCAGGCGAGCCGTGCTCGCCTTATTGCCAAAGAGGGGGGACCTCCGCGACTTACGGAATTGGCGTCCATCTCGCTCCTCAGCACGGACTACAAAATCATTGCAAGGCCATCTCGCTGCGTGGCTAGGGTCCGTGCTGGCGGACGTGGTCCATCCAGACCAGACCTACACCGTCCCGGCCGCACTATCTTTGATAACTTGTATCTGGTCCGCGGGACCTTCTGGATTAGGGTGTAGGGATGGTCTGTCTGTCGTTCGCCCTCTTGTCCCTGGATCAGGAGAAGGCGTTCGACAGGATGGATCACGGGTATCTCCTGGGTACTCTGCGAGCGTTCGGCTTCGGACCCCGTTTTGTGGTTTTCTCCAGGTGCTGTACGCTTCTGCGGAGTGTCTGGTCAGGCTCAACTGGACCCTGACCGAGCCGTCAGCTTCGGGCGGGAGTGCGGCAGGGTGCCCCCTCTCGGCCAGCTGTACGCTCTGGCGATCGAGCCCTTCCTCTGTCTCCTCCGCGAGAGGTTGACGGGGTTGGTGCTTCGGGAGCCGGAGCTGCGGCTGGTCCTGTCGGCGTACGCTGACGATGTGCTCCTCGTGGTCCAGGACCCGGCGACTTGGCGCGGGTGGAGGCTTGCCAGGCTGTGTACTCGGCGGCCTCCTCCGCCCGGGTTAAACTGGGTCAAGAGCTCTGGCCTGGTGGTCGGGGACGGGTGGCAGGCGAGCTCCCTCCCACCCACGCTTCAGGCCATCCGGTGGAGCGCGGTCCGCTGCTCTATCTCGGCGTTTACCTTTCTGCCACGCATCCGTCTCCGCCGGAGAACTGGCACGGTTTGGAGGCAGGGTGGGGAGCGGCTCCGGAAATGGACAGGACTACTCCGTGCCTCTCCCTTCGGGGAGGCACTGGTGCTTAATCAACTGGTCCTGTCCATTGCTCTGAATCGTACCGGCTCAACACCCTGGTCCCGGCCCCGGATTTCCTGGCCCAACCTCGGACGACGATTCTGGAGTTCTTTTGGCCAGGGGACGCACTGGGTCTCTGCAGGGGTCCTCCACCTGCCCTGGAGGAAGGGGGGGCAGGGCCTGAAGTGCCTGCGCACTCAGGTCCGTGTCTTCCGCCTCCAGGCCTGCAGAGGCTCCTGTATGGTGCGGTTAGTCCGGCGTGGAGCGTACTGGCGCACGCCTTCCTCCGCCGCTTCGAGGGCTCCGATACGACCGCAGCTCTTTACCTCCAACCCGAGAGGTTCTTCCGCGAGACCTCTCCGGCTGCCGTCTTCTACCAGACCTCCTCCGGACCTGGAAGCTCTTTTCCACGACCAGGTCCGTGGCGGCCACCGTGGGGCCGACCTCCTCGCGGAGCCCCTGCTACACAATCCCCAGCTTCGTGTGCAGGTGGCGGAGTCCCCGCGGTGCGCCGGAGGCTGGTCTTGGCGGGAGTCACCAGGGTCGGAGACCTCCTGGACTACGGACCGGGGAGACTTGGCTGGATCCCTGACGCTCTCGCCCGGCGCATGGGGCTCTCCAGACCTCATACTCCCTGGCGCGTACTTCAGGAGGTGAGGGCCGCACTTTGCTGCCTGCTGCTCGGCTTACCTCGACCGGGTCCTACGAGAGGGCACGCCCCGCGCCACCTCCACCCCGGGCCCCATGCCCTCCACCCCGGGCCCCGTGGACATTTTTATTGAGCCCCTGCCCCGGCCCCCTCACCCTTCCACTGCAAGCCGGCTGCACAGGTTCTGTTCCAGACCGCGCCACGGAAACATCTGTACGCACTCGTGCTCCACACCCTTCACTACCTCACCCTCGCATCCCACCCCGATGCCAAATGGTGGGACCTCCTGCCACCTCTCGAGGGTGAGAAGCCCCAGTGGGTGAACTTGTACTCTGCCCTGGTTCCGAGGCCCGCCGGGGATGTCAGTTGGCGGCTCCTTCACGGGGCCGTGAGCACGGGCGTGTACTTGGCGCGGTTCACCCCTGTCCCCAACACCTGCCCTTTTTGTGGCGCGAAGGAGACCTTGGCACACATTTTTGGAGTGCGCCAGGTTGCAGCCCCTGTTCCGGCTCCTCTTGGACCTCCTATTGCGTTTTTGGTTGCACTTTTTCCCTCACCTGTTCATCTACGCACTCCCCATCCGTGGCCCCATGAAGTCGCAGGATCTCCTTATCAACCTCCTCTTAGCCCTGGCCAAACTAGCCATCTACAACACCAGGGAGAGGAGGTTGGCCGACGGGATTTCCTGCGAGTGTAAGGCCTATTTCCGTTCCTCCGTCTGTTCACGCATCCGGGTGAAGTTCCTCTGGGTGGCGTCCTCTGGCTCCCTTGACGCCTTTGAGGAGCAGTGGGCGTTGTCCGGGGTTCTCTGCTCGGTGTCCCCATCAGGTTCCCTTTGTTTAGCCCTATGTCCTCACTCCCGATCCTGTTTTTTCATTAGTTGTCCCATGTACGTAACCTGGGGTCCCAGACCTGTGGATCCTCCCCTTAGGCTGGGGGGAGGTCCTTTAGAAGTGGGTGGGCTTTGCCCGCCCACCCCCGCTGGATGCCAATAGGACCAGACTCCTGCACCCCACTGGCCTGGGTCTGTCACAGTCTGTAACCAATCATGGCGTGGTGTCTGTATGTGAAACACTGAAAATAGTTCCTTCTTCTACTGAACAGAGCACCTCTGTCACCTTCTGCCCAGCACTGTTCCAAACAACCACGCAGGCTTCTCAGGCCTATTTCTCTTGTGCACCTTGATTGATACTTGGAAAGTGTATGGTACTGGCTGCTGCTCAGACAGGAGTGTTATTTAGAAGTGGAATGCAATTGAATCACAGCAGTTAGCAGGTTTCAGCATTGGTGTAGATATTTTTTCAGTGGCAGGAGGGTATTCAGCCTGGGAGCCCTTCATTTAGAGTTTACATACTTGATGCAAAGCTAAATGGGACCTGTGCATCAGGGAGTGTGAAAGACGCTGCAGCATGTGAGGACCACAAGGATCCATCATAGATTCCTGCAAGGGCTAAGCACATGGCAAGAGTGACAAACTGGAATAGTCTCCAGTTTCAATAGCATTCTCTCTGTAATCCTCCTTCATCCATATCTCATGCCCCTTGTGTCTTCCTCTCTCTGGCCTTGTCTATGCTACAATTACAGCCAGGTTTGGGAACCTAGTTACACCAGTTTTGCTTTGATTTTTTTCTGTATAGGTCAGATCATATCATGTTATAGCTGTGTGAAGGGCACTGTGCTATAACCCTCAGGGTTAACTTGGCTATAACATAGTTTGTTCAGGTCAACACATAGAAACCTAGCCTTGTTGTGACATGGTTAGGACAGAACCTAATATGTTTGTAACTGCAATGTATACAAGGCCCCAGTGTATCCTCTTCTTGAAACCTTTCCTCATTCTGTATGACACTCATTGGGAGGTATATTTAGTGTCTTATTGCTGGAGCAGCGTGGAGAAGGTCAGAATGATTATGGGGTACGTCTATCAAGGACAGAGTTAAAGTCCTTGGTGCAGCAATGTTGGGAAGCCCATGTTCAGCAGATGGTCCTGAAGACGGAAGCTGCCTTTCACCGTAGAACTAAGCAGTCCTTCCAGCAAAAGTGTCTGCAAGCCTTGGTCCTTGCTTGCAGACTGTCTGAGGATAAAACTGCTGGTGCAGTAGTCTTCTCCTTTCATCAGCCTTGTCTGCCCTTCTTTTCTTTTCTTTTTTTCCTAACCCGGTCCCTATAACATGAGAACAGTGTGGGACACTAAAATCAAAAGAAAATGTTTCCACATGGTCTAAGGATGGCCTAGGTATGCTTAATCCTGCCTCAGAGCAGGGCAATGAACTAGATGATCTCTCAAGGTCCTGTCTAGCACTTCACGATGATTGTATACCTCGTATGAAACCAGCCTATGGACTTCACTGCCACAGGAAGCTGTAAAAATCAAATAATTTATCATGATTAAGGCTACATTTTAGTCATGGGTATTTTTAGTAAAAGTCACGGACAGGCCACGGTCAGTAAACAAAAATTCACAGCCTGTGACCTGTCCATGACTTGTATGATATACCCCTCAGTAAACCTTGGGGGAGAGGGGTGGCTAGGGGGTGTCGTGGGTGCTGGGAGGGGCGGCCTGGGACCCCCCACTGGTGCTGGGAAGGGCGGGGGGCAGTACGCAGCCTGTGACCCTCGCTGGTGCTGGGGAGGCAGTTGGCAGGGCTGGCAGGCTCCCTACCTGGCTCTGTGCCTGCCCGGAAGTGGTGACATCCCCTTCCCTCAGCTCCTAGGTGGAGGCATGGCCAGGCAGCTCTGCGTGATGCCTCCACCCTGAGCACTGGCTCCGCAGCTCCCATTGGCTGGGAGCCACAGCCAATGGGAGTTGCAAGGGCAGTGCCTACAGGCAGAGGCAGTGCACAGAGCTGCCTGGCCATGCCTCCACCTAGGAGCTGAGGGATGTCACTGTTTCCAGGGAGCCCCCTGCCACTCCAAAGTTAAGCGCTGCCCAGAGCCCTCACCCCCTCCTGTGCCTGAGCCCCCTCTCACACCCAAACTCCTGCTGCTGTGGGGGGAGGAGGGGAAGTTCTGTGGCCCGATACTACCCCAGGCATGGCCAGTGTGGCTGGCCCAGGGGCTGCCCGAGCTTCTCAGGCAGCCCCCAGGCCAGCTGCACCAACCTCAGCAGAAGTCACGGAGGTCCCAGAATCCATGACAAACTCGCAGCCTTAATCATGAGGGCCGGATAATTTATGGGCATTAATAGCATTTGTGGCTAAGCAAGCGACAGTAATGACACAAGGGGAGTCAATTCTCATCCTTTTGAGTGTCAACTGATCATGTGAGGGAGTGGCAGACAGGCTCTAGGCTTTTCACTTGCACAATTGGCCAGGTGCTTTATGTGGCTAATTGAAACATCAGTGTTGGCTGGGGCCACAGGCAGGACAATGGACTTGATGACCCTAAGGTTTGAATAGATATGGCAGCTCCTATCATGTTCCTTACCTGAAGCCTGATAGCTTCTAGTATGTCATTATTTCTGGTTCTTGGACTGTTAGCTCTATAGGAGGGCTTAGGCTGAATTGTTTAGCTGGAGCACCTGCTGTTGAATGAGACATGAGACCTTTTCTTTCTCTCTTTCTCTTTCTGTCTGTGTTTGCTGACCTTGTCACTGCCGAAAGACTAGCATATCGTGACTGCAATAACAGCCATCGTTCGGAGGGAGAGAGTGCCTGGGCCCTAACCAGGCCTAGTATAAGGAGACAGGCATCCAACTACCAGCAGGGTGTTCTTTATATTCCTTACCTGTCTTTCTGGCCCTTTGGTTTGTAGGCTACGTCCATTTTCTGATGGCCTCACATCCAGTGTCTAAACCTACTATTTGCACCCCCTGTTCTATTTGGCCCCTGTGTCTACGGGTGCAGGGTAGGGATGCAGATCAGTTTGTGAACAGTGGCTACTGGCTTGAAAGTGAGGTCTCACTAGGTGCGATTAGTTGTTACTAATCCAGAGCTGGTCTAAAGCACATGGACTCAAGTAACATCAGCAATTCATGTTTCAGCTCCCTCGTCACACCAATGAGGAACGTATTCACTCACCACGCAGTGTCATCCTCCAGCAGCCGGACTGGAGAAGCGGTGATGCACAAGGCCCAGTTCCACCCCTGGGTTCTTGCTGGGATCTTCACTAATCATAAAGCTGGCCCTGCAATACTGGTTTGCCCACATATGCACCTACACTGCCATGTCCAACAGAAGTACCTGCCTGTAAGCTGGTGCTTTCGGGCCCCGTCCCCTCAGGTGCGACGGGGAGCCAGGGCGCCTCCTTCTCGGCAGCCGGACGGCTCACGCTCCACTCCCATACTCGAGGCTGAGTAAACAAAGTCTATGGCCCAAGCCCTCAGGCAGGGCGGGGCAGCAAACACTCAGGCTCAGCTCAGGGGCTGAGCAAACAGAGTCTATGGCCCAAGCCCTCAGGCAGGGCGGGGCAGCAAACAGTCAGGCTCAGCTTGGGGGCTGAGCAAACAGTTAAGGGGGCTCTGACCCTTTGGAGCAGGGCAGAGCAGCAAACAGTTCAGGGGGGCTCTGACCGTTGGAGCAGGCAGAGCAGCAACATTCAGCTGGCTCTGACCCTCTCTGAAGCATGCAAAGCAAACTGTCGCTCTGGGTGAAGGGGGATAGTCCACCCCCGGTTACAGGTGGCCGGGGGAAACGCAGGCCCACTCACTCTTCTGCAGTTCAGCCCGGGCTCTAGTAGCGGCTGTCAACTGCTAAAGCGCGGGTCAGTGGGGTCGCCCAAACACACTGATGGTGATAGTAGGGATCGCAGGCCGATACGATGACCATAGGCTCGGGGCCTCTGGCGGCCTGACTGTGGTCAGCAGCCCTGGCTACTTAATCCCCCTCTCCCAGTACTGTCTTCCTCGCTACGGCGCGGTCTCAGACCATGGGGTTTTCCTCGGAAACCTGGGAGGCTCTAGTTAGGGTCTGGTGGCTCCTCCAGATAGCCGCAAGTCGTTGTGGCTGGGGGTCCACTCGGGTACTGCGCGCGCAGGTCGGCCAAGCTCCTCGGATAGGGGCCGGGGCACATCCGACCAGCGTCTCTGATAGTGGGCGGCAGCTCCGGCCAGCGTCTCTGTATGGCCTGAGTAGGCTGGGCCAGCGGACTCGCCTCCCTCGTCTCTTGCGGCCGGTTGCGCTTAACTGAGCGCTCTGAAGCCTGCTCTTATAACTTCTGTCCCGCCTTGACTTCCGGGGGCGGAAAGGCGGTAGTCGGGCTCCGCCCTGGGGGTCCTGCTCTGTGCTCATTCCCTCAGGTGCGACGGGGAAGCCAAGGGCCTTCTTACACACACAACCCCCTAAAAGGTTGGTTCGGGTACCGGACAGGCAAGTCCATAACCTCCAGGCGGGAAAGAAGTCCACATTTGGCATGGTCTTCGGCATGGGTGTCGGACGGTGATAGACATACGGTTGCATTGCCAGAACACCATGTGGAGGGCATATTATTGTCTTCATGCCGGTATAGGCGCATTGGAGGTGCGGAATGGGTCGTGACAACGTGAAGGGACCCCAGCAGGTAGTTAGCGAAGGGCGTCGCAAAGCCCACTTTGCTGCCAGGGTCCTTCTCCCTCACTCTGCGTATTTGCTCCGTCAGGACCAGCTTTCGGCTGAATGTATAGAGGGTGCTCCTCCCCGTCCACTTCCTGGAAGGACAGCACGAGCCCATAGTCCGGAAGCGTCCGTCTGCAGGACAAACGGCGTGGAAGTCAGCTGAGCAGGACGGGTGCGCTACAGAGGCTGGCCTAGCGATTTGCGACGCCTCATCGCATCGGGCTCCACCGAAGCTGTTGGCGGGCTGTCCTTTGTCCAGGAGGTCCGTCAAAGGGGCGGCCACCCTGCCGCAAATTTGGGGATGACGATCGATAATTAACCCGCCATCCCAAGAACTGACGGCGTGGGCTTCATTGTTGGGCGGAGGCAAGGCCGGCGATGGCCTGCACTTTGTCCACGAGCGGCTTTACCTGCCATTCCCCAGGTACGCCCAGGTAGGTGGCTCCCCGCCAGCAATGCGGCATTTCTTAGGTGGGGTTAACCCAGCCCCCGTAGGTGATCGAGAGGACGCGGCGCTTTTGTCCAAGTGGGTCCTCCCATGTTGATATAGATGACACATCGTCGAGGTAGGCAGCGGCATAGTCGTGATGTGGAGAGGAGATTCCATCAACGCGGGATACGTAGCGGTGCGCCCAGGAGCCGAAGGGCCATTCCGTATAACTGATATAAGCCGGATGTAGTTGCAAATGCGGTTTTCTCCCTAGAGGTGGTCTCTAGGGGGATTTGCCAATACCCTTTGCTCAAGTCCAAGGTGGTAATGTAGTGGGCGTCCCCTAGGCGGGCCAGCAGCTCATCCACTCGGGGCATGGGGTAGGCATCAAACTTGGAGATGGCATTGACACGTCTGAAGTCGATGCAGAACTGCTGGGAACCGTCGGGTTTTGGGACTAGGACGACCGGGCTACGCCACTCACTTTGGGAGGGCTCAAACTCGCCCAGTTCTAACATAGCCTGTACTTCGTTGTCCACGATCTGCCGTCGGTGATACGGCAGAGGCCTGGCCGCAGTCCTGATCACCACCCCCGGCTCGGTCTGAATGCGGTGGGCTGCCAGGAACGTGCACCCGGGCTGGGCTGTGAACGTGCGTAGAAAGGCGCGGAGAAGACAGCGGGTTTGCTCCAACTGCTCCTCCGTTAGGGTTTCCCCCAGCTGGGGTACTTGGATGTCTTCCTGAGGGGGCACCGGGGGCCCTACCTCAGGCTCCGGGGGGTAGAGGTTAATTAATAACCCCTCTCGTTCCCGCCAGGGTTTCAGGAGGTTGATGTGGTACCGCTGCAGCTTTTTTCTGCGGTCCGGCTGACAGATCTCATAAGGAACCGGGCCTACCTTCCGCACTACTTCATAGGGTCCCTGCCATCGGGCCATGATCTTGGATTCAGTGGAGGGAAGTAGAAGTAGGACGCGGTCCCCAGGCTGGTAGTCACGGGTGTGGGCACCCCTGTTGTACGCCCGAGACTGCTGTTCTTGAGCCGTTTTTAAATTGGCCCGTGCCAAGGCCCCCGCCTGTTCGAGCCGCTCCTGGAGTTGGGTCACGTACTTCAGGAGCCCCTGAGCAGGTGATAGAGTTTGTTCCCAGGTCTCCCTCATCAGGTCTAGAAGCCCCCAGGGTTGGCGGCCATACAAGAGCTCGAACGGTGAAAATTTGGTGGAGGACTGAGGGACCTCTCGCACCGCCAAGAGCAGGGGGGGAAGCAGCTGGTCCCACCGGCGAAGGTCCTCTGGGGAGAATCGCCGCAGCATATCCTTGAGGGTCCGATTGAACCTCTCCACCAAGCCGTCGGTTTGAGGGTGGTACATGGAGGTTCGCAGCTATCGGATCCCCAAGAGCTTGCACACCTGCTGGAACAGCCGCGAGGTGAAGCTGGTCCCCTGGTCTATAAGGATCTCCCGGGGCAAGCCGACGCGGGTGAAGACCGTGACCACTTCCGTGGCGATAGTGCGAGCAGTAATGCTCCGGAGGGGAATCGCCTTAGGGAACCGGGTGGCATAGTCCAGCATTACCAAAATATATTGGAAGCCCGCAGCGCTCTTGGGGAGGGACCCTACCAGGTCCATAGCCACTCGTTCAAAGGGAGTCTCGACCAGTGGCATCGGAATCAGCGGGGCCTTGGGTGTCCGCGCCGGGGCTGCCAGCTGGCACTTCGGGCAAGAGGTGCAGTACTCCTTTACCTCGTGCTGGATCTCCGGCCAATAGAAGCGCCCTAGGATGCGGACTAGGGTCTTCTCAGATCCTAAGTGTCCTGTGGCCGGGACGTCATGGGCCAGCTTCATGACGGCTCGCCAGTGACCCTGGGGAACCAGGAGTTGGGTTCGGGGCTCCCCGGTCTGTGGGTCCCTTTCGACCCGGTAGAGGCGGTCCTGCCACAGCTCGAAGTGCGGCCACTGGGCTGCTCAGTCTGGGTCGAGGACCGTTCCATCGATGGCGGCGAATTGTTCGTAGGCGCTGTTGAGGGCGGGGTCGGCCCTTTGGTCGCGGCAGAAGTCTGTTGGGGCCGAGCCGTCTCCTAACCCTTCCCTCGGGGTAGTAGTATCGCCTTTTTCCCTCTCGGCGGGTTGTTTTGGTGGACCTGGCTGGTTGTCCCCCGTCTCCGGGGTTCCCTGGTCGTCCCCCGGCTCCTCGGGGTTCTCTCCCTCCAGTGCCGGTATCGGTCTCTGGCCATCTGTAGTATGCCGGCGAAGGACGGCGGGGAATTCGGGCCAGTCCCGGCCCAGGATTACGGGATAGGCGAGGCCGACGACCATTTGGCGAGTCGCTCCATCGACTGTCAGTTGGACCGAAGCGCTGGGGTAGGGCCGCACGTCGCCATGGATACATTGTAGGCGGAGGACCCCGAAGCGTGTATCTGCCTGGGGGCCTAAGCGGTCGCAGATTAACGTCTGGCCACATCCTGAATCAAGGAGGGCTACAGTCGCGTGGCCCTCAACCATCACGGGTGCCGTGATTTTGGCTGGTTGGTACCAGCGGGCGCGACCTTCCCCGGAGCAGACTTGGGCATATGCACACTCCCTCTGGGGGCAGTCTTTCTGCAGGTGTCCGGTTCGGCCACAGGAGAAACAGGGTCCCAAACCACCTCGTCCTGGCCGGGCCCCACCCCTGGGGAGGTCCTTAGGAGGATTCCACCGCCTCGTGCGGGTTGCGGGAACCGGGGCCGGGATCGGCGGGGCTGTTGGGGCCGTGGTGCGGGCGGGAACGGGTTTCCTCTCTGAGCGGGGGCGTCCCAGCCCGGCCGGGGCTGCGGATCCAGTGGGGCCCACCAGAGTTTCGGCTGCCAGGAAGTCCTCCATCAGACTGACGGCGTCCGCCAAAGTCGTTGGCCGATGACGGAAGACCCAGGCCCTTCCCCGCGAGGGCAGGATGTGGGTAAACTGCTCCAGGGCTACTTGCTCTGCCACTTCCTCAGAGGTCCGCCGGTCCGGCTGCAGCCACCGTCGGCAGGTCTCCCTTACTTCCTGTGCCACCATACGAGGCCGGGCCGTGGCGGGGTAGGTCAGGCTCCTGAAGCGCTGGCGGAACATCTCCGGGCTCACATCAAGTGCGTCCAGGATGGCTGACTTCACTTGACTGTAGTCGTGGGCGGCCTCGGTCGACATGGCCTGGTAGACTGTCTGCGCCGTCCCGGTTAGGTAGGGGGCCTGGATGGAGGCCCATTGGTCGGGGTTCCACCCCGCGACCGCCGCCACCCGCTCAAAGGTGACCAAGTAGGCCTCGGGGTTGTCACCGGGGCCCATCTTGGTCAGTCATATGGGGGCCAGGGTTCTTGGGTCCCCTCAGGGCCTCTGGACGGGCCCCCCTCGCGGGTACCCCGGCCTGCCGTCAGGTGCTGCAGGCATTGCAGCTGGAACTCCTGCTGTTGCTTTATCAGCTCCTGGATCAGCTGGTGTTGCTGCGTTCCCAGCTGGTCCACGAGCTGCTGCTGCTGCTGGAGCTGGGTGGCCTGCTGCTCCTCCTGCTGCCGCAAGTGCGCCGCTTGCTGCCGGTCTTGACTCTCGGCCAGCAACGCGGCGAGCTGGGGAACATCCATGATGGGGGAGGGTGTTCCCTCGCCCGTCGGCCCACTGTCGCCGGCGTTGAGGGTTCGCGCCCACATTCTAGGCGCTGGCTCCCCACTTCTGGTACCACGTTGTAAGCTGGTGCTTTCGGGCCCCGTCCCCTCAGGTGCGACGGGGAGCCAGGGCGCCTCCTTCCCGGCGGCCGGACGGCTCACACTTCGCTCCCGTACTCGAGGCTGAGTAAACAAAGTCTATGGCCCAAGCCCTCAGGCAGGGCGGGGCAGCAAACAGTCAGGCTCAGTTTAGGGGCTGAGCAACCAGAGTCTATAGCCCAAGCCCCCAGGCAGGGCGGGGCAGCAAACAGTCAGGCTCAGCTCAGGGGCTGAGCAAACAGAGTCTATAGCCCAAGCCCTCAGGCAGGGCAGGGCAGCAAACAGTCCAGGCTCAGCTTCGGGGCGGAGCAAACAAAGTCTATAGCCCGAGCCCTCAGGCAGGGCAGAGCAACAAACAGTTCAGGGGCTCTGACCCTTTGGAGCAGGGCAGAGCAACAAACAGTTCAGGGGCTCTGACCCTTTGGGGAGCAGGGCAGAGCAACAAGCAGTTCATGGGGCTCTGACCCTTTGGAGCAGGGCAGAGCAGCAAACAACTGTAGCTCTGGGTGAAGGGGGATACTGCCACCCGGTTACGGGTGGCAGGGGGAACGCAGGCCACCCACTCCTCTGCGTTCCAGCCCGGGGCCCTAGTAGCGGCTGTCGCCGCTAAGGCGGTCAGTGGGGATCCACACCGAAACACACTGACTGGGTGATCGGTAGGGATCGTGGCCGATACACATGACCATAGGCTCGGGGCCCTCTGCGGCCTGACTGTGGTCAGCCGCCCCCGGGCTACTTCCAATCCCCCCTTCTCCCGGTACCTGTCCTTCCTCGGCGTACGTCGGCGGGTCCCAGACCATGGGTTTTTTGGAGACCTGGGAGGCAGTAGGGTCCGGTGGCTCCTCCGGATAGCCGGCACATGGTCGTTGCAGCTGGAGGTCCTCGGGGTACCTGGCACGGGGCAGGTCGGTCCAACGCTCCTCGGGATAGTGGGCCCGGGGCAGCTCCGGCCAGCGTTCCTCTGGGTAGTGGGCCTGAGGTAGGCTGGGCCAAGCGGGAGCTCGGGCCTCCACGTCCGTCGTCCTCGGCGGCCGGCGCTGAACTGAGCTCTGAACCCTGGCTCTTATACTTCCTGTCCCACCCCTTGACTTCCAGGGGGCGGGAACAGGCGGTAGTGGCTCCGCCCACGGGGGTGCCTGCTCTGGCTCGTCCCCCTCAGGTGCGATGGGGAGCCAGGGCGCCTCCTTACACTGCCCTACTGCTAAATGCTGCATGTTCCATCGCTGGTCCTGCAACATGTCACACCTCAGTATGGAGGATGAAGGGACTCAACTGCTGGAAGCCACAAGTACCGCTGCTACTTAGATGGCTGGTCTGACATTGGAATATTTGTTTCCAGCTGAGGCCTACATTGACAATAGTGCCAATGGCTCAGTTACTTCCCCTAAGTGTCCACCCAGTGCATCTTCCTGTATGAGCCAGAAGCAATTTGAAACATTGAGTCAACTGATCCAGTGGGAGAGCAGAGCCCTGAACTGCTTCCTCTTTGGCTCAGGACTCCTCCAGGCAGCTGCGCTTGGGGCAGCTCTGGCCACAGTTTGGGGCTCAGGGCTCCTCTGGCCCTAGCAGGCAGAAGGAGTGAGACCGGGGGCTAGCCTCCCTGAATGGGGGGTTCATGCACCACCCATGAGAATAGGGTAGATATTCTATGCCATCAACTGGACTTTGCAAATCTGGTTGGGGGTTACAATCTATGTCTCTGACTCCCTGTCTGTACCACTCTGTCTGCCCTGTCTTTCCCCTTCGCCCATCTGTTTTACACCTTTCAGTCTCACCTTCCATACATCCCTCTTCCCATTTCTCCAAGAGGTACCAAGAACTCCAGGGGAAAAGTCAGTTTCTTCTTAAAGGTGTGAAATCCCAAGGGAAAGGCTGGCCCTTCTGAGGTGAAACTGGGAAATCCAAGGGAAGACCTAGAGCTTTCTCCAAGGGAGGAGGGGGTAGGGATTTTGATCTCATTATTTTCTCAGTCACTTCCCAGGCATTTCCTAGTGCCTGGGATCTTAGTGAGCCATAGAAATACAAATTACATAGCAAGGAAACCTCTGACTCAAATAACTTATAATTGCTTTGTGTCTGTTTCCTAGTGTGACTGATGTGTTAGGCAAATATTTGTACAGTGCTGAGAATTAGCCCCACCTCTTCCTTCGTCATCGCTGAGGCCATCTGCTGATGCCAGCAAGATATTGGCAGCTGGCATTCATTTCAAGCTAGGCTTCTGTATTCGTTACAGGAATGGGTTTGGTGCCAGCTGTGCTCAGGAAATTTTTCGTTTTTTAATTGCCACAATGGATCAGACCAGTGGTTCACCAAGTTCCTGTATTCTGTTTCCAGTAGGGGCTGATTCCAGACATTTCATCACCATGGCAGCTGAGCACTTTTCAAGACTCATTAAACCATTAAGTTTAATTCTGAATTGTGTAATAAATAAATAAAATTCCCTTTTTATTTATCAGTGATAAATGGCACCTTTCACCTTAATCAAAGATCTCCTTGTTCTTTTATTATCAGGAAGGGTGAATTAAGAGTGCCCAGTTTACCATCTCAATACCATTCTTCATTTTATATACCTGCATCTTATCTGTCTCCTCTCTAACCTTAACAGTTCCGTTCTTTTCACTCTCTCCTATGGAAGATGCAGCCAAATTGGTAAAATAAATTGTGAAGATAATAAGACTCCTTCAAGCCACAATTACAGACCAGACCATTGGTTCATCTAGAGATATTTCAGAACGAGTAGCCAATGACTAGTCCTTCAGTGTAAAGTGAAAATGATGATGTAAAGTGAAAATAATGATGAAAGTAGCCGATTGTGCATTGCTTATGTGGGAAGCAGGTAATTCCTTCCTGACTTCTGTAGTAATCAGTTAGTGCCTTGAAGCATGACATTTGATTAGATATTAGGTTGCATAATTGGAAAGGTTTTTCACTGCATTAGGTTAGCCAACTTGATGACTTCATGCAATAGCGAGTTCCACAGGTTAACAATACACAGTGTGAAGTATTATTTCTAAGCATGGACCAAAACTTCAGATCAGAATTTTGGAGGGTGTGGGATGAGATTTGGAGTCCAAACCTGGATTTCAGTTTTATAGCTGAATTCTATTGAATTGAACTTCGACTTCAGATCCAGTCGTCCCTGAACTTCACGGAGTGTGAAATCCTAAACTGAATCTGAATTTTGGTTTCTTGGGTTTCTCTGATTATTTCCTTCCTTTTATTCTAAATTTTCTGCCTTTTAATTTTGCTGAGTGATCCCTTTGGTCTCACAGATTAGGGGGCAGGGTAAAGAAGAGAAAGCGACAAGACTTCTCTATGTCCTTCGCAATTACAACACTTCAATCAGGCCCCTCCTCCCTCTGCCTTCATTCCAGGCTAAATCACCCTTCCTTTGAAGTCTGCTCATATGCAAGCCAGTGGTCTTGAGCCACAGTATTCAGATTCAGGAGCAACTGCTGATGGAGCTCCCTAATCTTGTCTGTAGATCTAATCCATGGATAAAGGGCTGGGCACAGTTGAAAGGGCTGCTGAAAGGGAGCCATTTGTGGCATCCAATTCCTGGGGTTAGATTTCAACTGGCACTGTCCTCAGCACAGTTGAAAGAAGCGTCAGGAAGTGCTCAAGAGAATGCTATCTTGTCATGATCCCCCAAGGGAACCTGCTGGAGCATGTGCAGCAGGATGGTGGCATAGAGATGGCTATGCCAGTACATGATTCCTCATTGTCAAGGGAATCCTCTGCTATCCACTTAGGGCAGTTTTTAGTTCACTTTGCGCTGTAAGAGCTGTATATAAGAGCCAGAGCAAAGCCCATATCAGTTGTGTAACTTGTCTGAATCCTGACAGAACGTGGTATCTGTATAAATACAGTTCTCTCATCTGGCTCTCTCATCTACTTCAGTGGGTATGTTTTCTCATTTCATATTGGGGCAACAGAAATCCGGGGGCATGGGTGACTCAGAGAATGTAAGGTCTTCCTACAGATTTGCTGTATTCTCTACCACCTAAACTCTCCCTTAAAGAAAAAGTGGCTTCTGAGACAAAAAGCTCTGATAAGTTAACCTGAACCCAGATACTTTGTTGGACTGCAGCCAGACAGACTGAAACAGCTGCAGCAAGAGGTGTTTGAGCTTTCCCCCTTCATCTTAATTAAGCTATAATGTGTTGTTTCAAACAGTACACAAGGCTTTAAGTTCCTGCCAGGCCAGTTAACTGCCAAAGCAAAGACAGCTATCTTCCCCAGCCCTGAAGAAGAGCTCTGTGAAGCTCGAAAGCCTGTCTTTGTCACCAACAGAAGTTAGCCCAGTCAAAGATATTCCCTCACCCACCTTGTCTCTCTAAAGCCAGGACAAGGCATTTATCAGACCTGAAAACCACCTAGTACGAGCATGTTACCCATGACCATGAAATACTGCTCTTCCACAGCATCCTCATCAGAACAATTATTTCTGAGGGGCACCAATTCACATGCTGGTTTTGGCACTGCTAATAAAACTGGTGACTGGCTCAGATGGACTTCAGAGCTGGCATCCTGGAATATGAATAGCTGAGCATAGGAAGGTTTCTGGAAAGGAGGTGTGGCTTGTGCTGAATAGTATGCTCTGATTGGTTACGCAGAGGGCCTGGATCTGCTCTCATTTAACCCAGTGTAGATCAGGGGTTATCCCAATGACATTAGGAGGTTATAGTGGTGCAAATCAGATCAGATCTGGGCCTGAGGCTTCACTGAGGCTTGTGGCAGGATAACCGGTGTTTGTGGGATGACAGGGGTCTCTTCCCTGTATCTAATGGAGTTAAATTTGAAACTGACAATTGGCCACTTAAATCCTGACATTGTTAATGATTTTACTGCTAATAATTCAGTCATTACAGCTGAACATCCCCATTAGGGACTGTCATCACAGTCATTTAAAACTTCCCGCAAGAAGAAGACTGAGTTATTAATTTGAAAATAGCAGCATCTTTAACCTAATAGTCTTTGATTTTGAAGGTCACTCCTTGTGTTTTGTGAAGGTTTCTGGGATTAACCCCCAGAACAGTGGTATTTTCCAAAGTGGCACCCCAAAGAATTGTTGAGAAAGAGAAATAGACTTCGTAACACCAAGGGTCACAGTGGCAACCCTCGGGCCTCATCTGGAAGTAGGGTGACCAGACAGCAAATGTGAAAAATCTGGAGAGGGGGTGGGGGCTAATAGGACCCTATATAAGAAAAAGACCCAAAAATCAAGACTGTCCCTATAAAATCGTGACATCTGGTCACCCTAGCTTTAAGTCAAGATAACGAGCCCTGTTGGTTTCAGTGGAAGTTGCTCAGATCCTGTGGCAGAGGAATAAGGCCCAAGAGTTTTATTCCCAGTTCTGCCTCTGACTTGCTGTGTGACATAATCTCTCCATGCCTCACTTTCCCCATCTACAAAATGCAGATAGCGCTACCCAGTTTATGAGGGGCTTGTGAGACTAATGCCTGCTCGCTGTGGTAGGATTGGGGGAAACCCAGAGTAGTAGTCAAGTGTGCTCGAGTGGTCAGATAGCTGGCTGGTCAATCCATATCAGAGGCAGTCTGGGGCAGTGGTCAGAGTTCTCTCAGGTATCAATAGCCAGAAGATCCAAGGGGCCCAGTCAGTGATTTCGGGAGGCAAGGTCATGCAAGGCAGGGTCAGGCAAGGTGGCAGAGCAAGGCAGTTTCAAGAGCAACCAGCAGGCAGTGGTCTGTTACTCAGACAGCTTCCTCTTGCTGTTTGGGCGTTTATATAGTCCAGGTACACAATGAGTGCTGCCTGTCCATCCTGTCAGGCCTGGGACATGGCTGTTATGTGCATGTGGACCTTTAGCACTAAGGCTGTTGTCAGGGTCAGCGGTTCTGTTAATCACTGTGGCACAAGCACTAAGGAGGGCACCCAAGGACCTGGCAGGCCTGGGTTCAGTATTGGGATCCTGACATCATCCTCCTTCCTTGGGGCAACCTTGGGGTACCAAAGGGCTGGACTTGTCGGAATGGGCTGTGTGGAACGCTCTGACTTCTTTGGGAGTGTGCACAAAATGGTCTGGTTCCCAGGACCCTCATATGAGGAGGTTCCCAGGACCCTCTTCTTGGTCTTGGATTGGCGGAGTGGGAGGTTGTTTTTTTGTTTTTTTGGGGGAAAGGGATTGTCAGAGATGGGTTTAAGGAGGGAGTCATGGAATAGAGGGTGCACCTTGAAGGAACGGGGAGGTTGAAGTTCAAAGGTTACTGGGTTTATTTGCCTGCATATCCGGTAGGGTCCTATGTACTTGATGGTCTAGTTTACATACACATCTGCCTGTGTTGAGATGCTTTGGGATATTAGATGGGAGGGGATCTGAGTTACTACAGAGAATTATTTCCTGGGTATCTGGCTGGTGAGTCTTGCCCATATGCTCAAGGTTGAACTGATTGCCATATTTGGGGTCAGGAAGGAATTTTCCTCCAGGGCAGATTGGTAGAGGCCCTGGGTTTTTTCACCTTCGTCTGCAGCGTGGGCACAGGTCACTTGCTGGAGGATTTTCTGCACCTTGAAGTTTTTAAACCACAATTTGAGGACTTCAGTAGCTCAGACATAGGTTAGAGGTTTGTTACAGGAGTGGGTGGGTGAGATTCTGTGGCCTGTGTTGTGCAGGAGGTCAGACTAGATTCCTTTTCATAAAGAAGACAGGGGCCCAAGCCAGGGATGTGGACTGCTCGAGGAAACTCTTCTTCAGATTCTGTAATCCTTAAGGGCAGCTAATTCGTGTTCCAATATGGAATGCATTCAGCTGAACAGAATCTTGGCCCCAGGCTCTAAGTCAATCAGGCAGATGTTTTTCCTGTGAGAAAGTAGTGTCTCCATTTTGTTTTTCAAATACGTCTGAAAAGTTGGTATTTTGCAGAGAGTGACAGTTGACCCTAGTAGCAAGTAGGCCTGCTGTGTTGCCAAAACATCTCTCCCTGTTGCTGAAGCTCAGGCAAGGCATCCAACCTGAGGTTCTGGAGTCTCAAGCTTGGAAGTCAGGAGGCAGATGTCCTGGCAAAACTTAGAATTAAATATAATGGTTTGCTGACACCAGGAGATAATACGGGTCACATTTCTCTAGCTAGGAGATTCTGAATATCAAAGGGAACCATGGGGACCAGATCAGGCTAAACTGGAGAAGCTCATAGTGCTCCCCAACCATCACCTCCAAAACTATAGTCTTCTGACTGATGAGCCTGGAGGTGAGCAGTGATCCATCAACTGTCTCAACTAAATCAGGGGGCTATCTTAGGTTGTTTGGATAGGCTGAGTACATGAGCCAAGATAGTGTCCATTAAGTTATCATGCCTCACAGACGGCCCTGACTGACACTGGGGCCAAAGTATCTGTCCAGAGTCCCAAAGTCAGAGTCGTAACTGGAGTTGTAGGTACATTTTCAATATGTTGGGCCAGGCAGCCAGAATGGATTGCTGGAGGGGATTTAGAGGAGTTTTCTCAATGTTGCTCAGGTGTGACTCCCTTATCAAGGCTGGGCGTGGTTGTCTCCTGGAACCACATCGTTCAGAGACATAGCGAGAGAGACGGACACCATGGGGCCATTGCCACGACAGTAGAAACACAAGTACTCTCACCATTGGTCTAGCCAGGTCCATGCCCTGTCCACCTAAGTGGGCTTGGGTGGGGGGCCTTTGCAGGGGTTTTGGGCAGTGCTTGGATGCAGGGTGGAATTCCTTTCCTTTCGAGATGCCATTCCCTAAGTCTGGTGTCGATTTGGAGGCCCAGCTTAATAAATGAATCTAGATCAGTGGGAGGCTCCACGCAGGCAAGCTCATCTTTTATTTCTTCGCTGAGAGCAAGACAGAATTGGTGTGGCTGGGCCGCCTCATTCCACGCCCTATCCGCCACCAGGAATCAGAAGCAGGTGGCATATGTTGCAGCTGACCCCAAGGCCTGATAGAGTCTCTGTAGGGGTGCCTCTGCAGTGCGAGCTTGGTGTGGGTCATTCAAGATTGTCATAATGGCCCTCAGGAAGGTGTAGGCCTCTAGCAGAAGGGTAGGGGTAGGCATAGGTTCTCTAGCAGAGCAGTCATCCTGTCCAGGCCCTCACCTGTTAGAAAATCATGACTAGTCCCACCTTTGCCTGGTCCATCTGGTAGGCATTGGGCCATGGCAGGACATGGAGCCCCCAAATTTGCTAAGGGTCCCATTGTAGAGCTCTGGTAACAGTACCGTGGGGCTGCGGGAGATGTTCCCACCTGTGGCCCTATGATCTGTTCTTAGAGGGTACATTTTTTTGCCTGAAGCTGGTCCACTGTGACGTGTAAGGCTTGGTTTTCCACCTGTAGGTGAGTGGGCTGCTCCTACAGGCTCAGTGGCCCCTGTGGCACAGTACCCATAGGTGCTGGAACTAGAGATGCTGGGGTGGTGCTGCACCCCCTGGCTTGACATGGTTTCCATTATATAGAAGGTTTACAATTTGATTCAATGGTTCTCAGCACCCCCATTATACACATTGTTCCAGCACCCCTGGCTGTACCCGTGAGTTCCATACCCCTTTCAGGTAAGATGAGTCTAGAAAGAAACGGAAGTGGTCTGAGCAAACTGGTGGCTAAGGCAGGATTGGGAGCAGTCTGGAGCAGTACTCAAGTATGTGCCAGTGGTCAGGTAACCAGCAGGTCAATTCATAACAGAAACAATCTGGGGCAACGGTCAGAGTTTTCTCAGGCATCAGTAGCCAGAAGATCCAATCCAAGGGGCTGGTTCATTGGATTGGGGAGGCGAGGTCAGGCAAAGCAGCAAGGTAGAGTCAGGTGAGGCAGCAGGACAAGAGGATCTAGGGAACAATCAGCAGGCAATGGTCCTCTTGCTGTTGGGGCCTTTATAAAGCCCAGATATCTAATGAGAGTGCAGCCTGTCCATCCAATCAGGGGCCTGTGGTATGGCTGCTGTGGGCCTGTAAGCTTTGAGCACTAAGGCTGTTGGTTAGGGCACTGTTCAATGTATCGCGATGGCTCAGTGACTAAGGAAACCTCCTAAGGAGCTGGCAGGCCTGGCTTCAATAGCAGGGTCCTGATAGACTTGATTTGTTAACTTTTTGTGCAGCACTTTGGGCACCTTGAATGAAAGGTGCTGGACAATAACAAAACAAGAGTTGTGTCACTGACTGGTCAAGCTGAATATTTCTGGGGGAAGAGGGAGGTTTAGGCTCCCATTATTGTAAAACCCCAGAAGGAGAGGGTGCAACCTGAAGTCATCACTGTTGTTCTTTGTTTTCTTTGAGGTGGGTTTTGACATCTCTTTTCCCCTCCTCTTTGCAGGATATGGGAGCTGGAGGGAACTGGCTAAAGCCCTGGCAAACAGGAACATCCCTGCTGTAGACCCAAACCTTCAGTTTTACTATCCTCAGAAGCCGGTACACCAGGTAAGGAGGCTTAGAGGTCTTCTTAAACATTCAGGGGAAAATTCTCCCTCTAGATCTGCATGGCAGATCCCAACTCCTTCATGAACAGAACGAGACCAAATTCTGATCTCAGTTATACTGATCTCAGTTACACCAATGTAAATACAGAACAACTCCACTGCAGTCAATGGAGTTATGTTGGATTTACATCAGTACAATGGAGGGATAACTAAGAATGAGGAGATGCAATTAAGAAAAGGAGAGCTTAGGCTAAAAGCTAGTGTCGCATGGGGTCCTGCTTGTTCGAGCAGGGCCTCCCCATTGGCCCAGTGCCAGGTTGGTACACCCCGTCACACAAATGTCGGGTGTCCCTGTGAGATCAGGCAATTGCTGTAAGGAGGGCTCAGGACCTCTGTTGGGGCTGAGCAAACAATCAGTCTGCAGCCCCTGGGTGGGGCAGAGCCAGCAAACACTAACCACGCCTAGTGGCAGGGGTGGGTGTGGGAGGTAGGGGAACCTTGGCCTACCCTACTCCACCGGGTTCTGACCCAGGACCTTATGAAGTTGGGATATTCCCCATTAAAGGTTTAAGCATCAGCTTCTATTACATTCCCTGGTCACTTCCTCAGCAAGGTGCATTTCAGGCATCTCCTTGGCTGGCAGTGGCTCAGCATCCCAATCAGTCTCTGCAGTCAGCTGGTCATCCTCAGTATAGTCCAGGTCCATGGTTCCTGCCACTTGGAAAGTCGCAGGAGCCTGCAGCACACATCCTTCCTCCTCCTCAGCCAGCCCAGATTGAGCTGGCCTGCCTCCATTTATCTGTCTCTTCCACCTGGAGCATGCACAACAGGAGCAATGGGGTGTGGTCTCCTGTGCCCACGGTGATTGGTCAGGCACTGCAGGGTTGGTACACCCCATCGCTGCTAGGGAAAAGTTTGTAATGAATGGTGAGATGTATCACACAAAGGAATAATCTTCCAAAGGAAGTGTTAGAGATTGGTCAAAGCACTGGAGAATAAACAGACGTTAACAATTAAATTTACAGCTCTGTAGAGGTGCAGGACTCACCCCTGCAGCGCCTCCTGCTGGTCGTCTCTGGGAATTAGCTCTTTCAGCCTCCGGAGCACCCTCTGCAGGCGGGTATCCCGCTTGTCGCTGGCCCTGTGTCCCGCCCGGACCCCGGTGCCCCTTTACCCTGGGGCTGCCCCCTGGCAACACCCCCACCAGTCTCTGTGGGTCTCCCCTCTCTGGGGAACCTCCAATGCTCTAATCCCCACCGTGCCTCAGTCTAGGCTACTGCCAGTCATCACCAAGCCCCCGCTCCCTGAGGCAGACTGCAGTGTAAAAGCCACTCATCATAGGCAAGGGGGTTTGGACCTGCTGCCTTCCTCTGCCTTCCAGTACCCCTATGGGCCTTGGATTAGGCCCTGCAGCCTGGGGAGTTGCCAGCCTGGAGCTCCCCAGCTCTGCTGGTTATCCCCAGTCCTGCCTCACTCCCAGTACCCTTCCTGCTGGCAGCCAAGCCCTGCTCTCTCCCAGCCTAGAGGAAGAGAAAGAATTCTCTTGGGCCTCTGGCTCACAGACTTTTTATACAGGCCAGCTGTGGCCCGATTGGGGCATGGCCCAGCTGCGGCCACTTCCCCACTCAGCCCAGCTTTTTCCTTGCCCCAGCCCTTTGTCAGGGCTGTTTTAAGCCCTTCTGAGCAGGAGCAGGGAACCACCCTGCTACTAGCTCAAAGTTTGTGAAGGGGACAAAGGGAGTTGGATCCCTCAGCTGACATGAATGAAAGTAAAGACTAGATTAGTGCAGGCTAGTTATGTAGAAATGTTATTGGAGAGAAGCAGACCATGGTGTTGGAAATCAACAGACTCAAACTTCTATATTTTGGTCACATTAGGCATAGAGATGGAAATAACCTTGAGAAAGTTATTATGGAAGGAATGGTGGAGGGTCATTGTAGTACGGCATGATCAGCAAGGAGATGGATGGATGGATGTTGTGCGGCAGATCACTATAAGGTCAGCTGCTGAGTGCTCGAAGTTAGTCATGGATCGTGAAGGCTGTTCAAAATTTGTTATGATGTCACTGATATTGAGACATGAAAAAATGGATTTAATTAGCTTATGCCTTGTCTACGCTACACAATTTTGTTGGCAAAAGGCAGCTTTTGGCGGCAAAAGAGTGAAGGTGTACACGCTGCAGTACTACTTTTGGCATCAAAATTCTTCCGGTTTGGCAACAAAATAAAACCACCTCAACGAGGGACATATAGCTTTTTGTGCAAAAGTTTTGTCGACAAAGCGCCAATGATTTTATCACTTTAATTGGCCTCCAGAAGGTGTCCCGCAATGCCCATCTTGACCACTCTGGTCACCAGTTCCAATTCTGCTGCCCTGCAGCCAGGTAAACAACCATCTGCCCCTTGCCCTTTAAAGCCCCAGGAATTTTCCTTTGTTTGCTCAGCGTGGAGAGCTCACATCACACCTTCCCAACTGACCATGACGGTTCCACACAGCAGACACTGTCCCACTTGGATCACTGCAGAGCTGCTGGATCTGATCAGTATATGGGAGAGGAGGGAGGTGGTGCAGTCCCAGCTGCATTCCAGCCATAGGGATTTCAATACTTACGGGCAGATTTATCGAGGCTTGTGCAAAGAGATCTATGATCAGGACACGGTGCATTGCAGAGCAAAGATCAAGGAGCTGAGGCAGGGGTACCAGAAGGTAAGAGAGGCAAACTGTTACTCCAGTGTGCACCAAGCACCTGCCATTTCTACAAGGAGCTGAATGCTATCCTCGGTGGCGACCCCACCTCCAGTGCCAAGAACCTCGTGGATACTTCAGTGATCCTGGAGCTGGCAGAAAGTGGGCCTAGCCCAAAGGACGAAGTCATTGAAGAAGAGGCAGAATTAGACGATGTGGAGCCCACTGCGGGGTTGCCCTGGGGTGTGTCCAGTCAGGAGCTGTTCTCCACTCTGGAGATGTCTAGCCAGTCTCGGCAGTCACACTCCAGTGAGCAAGAAGCAGGAGAAGAGACACCTGGTAAGTGGCTTTGGTTTGTGAAGTGCGGAGGTGGATTGAGGGCATAGAAATGTACAAGGCTTGCTGTGTTTCCATGTGCTTGATATTTCCTTGAGCAGCTAAGACGTACAGCGGAACAGGGTATTGATGCTCACTGAGATCTCACGGGAATCCTCCAAAAAGATCTCTAGGAAAGTTTCCTGGAGGTACCCAGCAATCCTCTGCCAAATGTTCCTTGGGAGAGCTGCTTTGTTCCTTTCTCCATTGAAGGAAACTTTGCCGTGCCATTCTGCAATCACTTGCACAGGGACCAAAGCAGCACACAGATGAGCAGAATAGGGATTGAGTCAGAAGCCACAACTGTGCACTAGATGCACTCTTGCTTTCTTGCTTACCCTGAGGAGTGAGGTATCTAGTACAATGACACCTGCCTGTGGAAAAGGGTGGGAAAATTTAGAATATTGTCCCTAGGCAACTGCCCATCAACCTTTTCATATTGCTTTTCTCCCCATGTAGAATGCCCTCTGTCCCAGGGTAAACTCACCAAGCTTGGGGTGTTCGACATGTGTGCTTGTCAAGGGTCAGTGAGAAAGTGATTGGTATGTTATTAGAGATGTATTTTACTGTACTGTTTCCATGCTGTACATGTACTTAACAATCATGCTTCTGTGTATTGTTCCTTGTGCTTCTGCAGATGTGGCCTTCAGAGGCACCCCCTACACACCAGCAGAGCGCTTCCACCAGATAAGTAAACGCCCAAGATGGAGCAAGGGGGACATGTTCTGGGAGCTGCTGCGATACTCGGATGAAGAAGAGAGGGAACGCATGGAGTGGAGGGAAATCAAAAGGCAGGACTGGAAAAAAAAATGTGTACTTGTTAAGGACACTACTAAGAGGATGATTAAAGTTATGGAGGAGCAAACTAAGATGCTGAAGTCCCTCATAACACTATAGACTGAGCAGATGCTTGCCTACCCTCCCCTTCAGCACATTCAGAACTGTTTCCCATGCCCTCCCCAAACTCCACCTGAGTATTCCTTTCTGCTTTCCTGGACTTCTCGCTTTCCTGTTCATTCCACTCCATGGACACTTTTTTTCAAATGATAGCTGGATTTATGCACAGCTCTGAAAGTCAGCCCTTCCTTGGTACCTCCTTTCCCAACAAACGTGTGTGTGGTGATGGTGTTTTCTGTGCAATAAAAGCAAAGTTTTTGAATGATAAGTAATCTTTATTTGTTTCCTGAAAAATGTGATAGCAGGCAGCAGCAAGACATACACAAGCAGTTTAATCATTTGCTTACTGGAATCCTAGGCCACAAAAATCACAAGTACTTCCTAGGAAAACTCAATTTCATTAAGCATTGCAGTTCTGAGCATAGTAATATACATTACTGGTTCTCATTTTCAGTGTGTTGCCTCAAAGCCTCCTGATTCCAATTGCCCCCACTCCCCTTGTGCCCCTCTAATAGCCCTGGTATGTGGCTGCTCAAATTCAGCAGCCAAGCAACCTGCCTCAGCAGTCCACCCCTGAGCAAACTTTTCACCCTTACCTTCACAAATATTGTGCAACATACAGCACAGGGCTGTGACACATGGGAATATTATCCTCACTGAGCTCTAACCTACCATAAAGGCATCACCAGTGCGCCTTTAATCTACCAAATGCACATTCCATGGTCATCCTGCATCTACTCAGCCTATTAATGAACCGCTCCTAACTGCTATCTAGGTTTCCCATGTAAGGTTTCATGAGCCATGGCATTAACAAGTATGCTGGGTCCTCCAGGATCACTTTGGGCATTCAACATTCCCCACTTTAATCTTCCGGTCTGGAAAGAAAGTCCCCGCTTGCAGCTTTCTGTACAGACCAGTGTTCCTGAAGATACGTGCGTCATGCACCTTTCCGGACCCACACCACCCTTGATGTCAGTGAAACGTCTGTGGTGATCCACAGGTGCCTGCAACACCATGGAGAAGTACCCCTTCCTATTGATGTACTCCATTACAAAGAGGTCCAGTGCCAAAATTGGAATATGTGAGCCATCTGTTGCCCCTCCGTAGTTAGGGAAGCCCATTTCTGAAAAGCCATCCACTATTTCACACACATTGCCAAGAGTCACGGTCCTTCGTTGCAGGATGCGATTAATAGACTTGCACACTTGCTTTAACTCATCCCCAGTGATTGACTTCCTGACTCCAAACTGATTTGTGACTGACTGGTAGCAATCTGGAGTCACCAGCTTCCACATGCAATCACCATGTGCTTCTCCACTGAGAGGGCAGCTCTCATTTTGGTGGTCTTGTGCCACAGATCTGGGGTGAGCTCTGCACACAGTTCCAGGAGGGTAGCCACAGCTTGTCATCCCAGACCTGCATGACAATACAATCCCACCACTCAGTCCAAAAGTGACAGTCCATCATGTGCAACTCATCTGTGAATGCCAAAAGTAATCAAATGCTACTCCTATCCATGTCAGACAGCACATCAGGCAACTGTGAATCCTGTTGAGTTAGGAACTTCACAATAAACTGCACTTCCATCCTTGATGTGTTAATGACAGAAGAGCATTGGAGCGCAGTGTAGGATCCATCCGTTCACACAGAGATGGTGGGACGAACAGCAAACAAGGGCCGCTGAAAAATGCCACAGACCAAAGACAGAAGCACCTGGAATGCTTGGAAGGAAAGCAATGCATCATGAGATATTGAGCCCAGACCCATGGTGTGCTGCAATCCACTTCACCTTTCCACAAGACCTAGCAGAGGAGGGTGTCGAGCTGAACTTGTGGGATAGCTATCGACAGTGCACAGCTCTCAGTGTCAATGTTAGTGCCCCAAGTGTGGGCACACTCTGCAGACAGAGGGAGTGAAGTGTGAACATGCAGTACCGATTTTCTTATAGTGCTTTTTGATCATCAACAAAACTTTTGCCGACAAAACTCTGTAGTGTAGACAAAACCTTAGTCATCAGTCCCAAAGGCAGAGAGTGCTTATGTTTCGCTACACCTGTGACTGGTCAGGAATTTTTTGACAATGTTTTTTCCATTGGGAAAATGCTGATTTGTCAAAACCAAAACTGTTTCATGGGGAAAAGATCAATTTTGATGGATTTCTCACCTTGACAAGTTTTGGGAGGAAAAAATGCAATATTATTAAAAAAAAAATCTCATTTCAACGTTGTTTAAATAAGAAATTCCCTTTTTGGTGGGGCAGGGGGGGCTTTCAAAATGACTGTTTAGAAATTTAAGCTAATTATAGTAAAAACAAACTGAAACAAAATTTAAAAGGTCAAAATCAAAATGAAATGTTCAACTGACCCACACCAATATACCCCTCCCCTCCCCATGGTTGTTGGTTTGTGCAAATTTGCAATTTCAACTTTTCAATCTGATTCAGGATTGGAAAAACTATCAGTCTCAAAAAATTCCCTGGGCTGAGAGGACATTTTCCCACCCAGTACTACTTGTGGCCTTTTAGAAACTGCTGGGTACTTGCTGTTTGCTCACATGCAGGGGTCCTGGAACAATTTGTATAGTGGGGGTGCTGAGAACTATTGAACCAAACTGTAAACCCTGTATATGATAGAAACCATTCAAACCAGAGCGTGTGTCAGCACCTCCTGCCCCACCAGTTCCAGTACCCATGCTCACATGGACTTGTGAAAGCTTTTCTACCTTGTGTGTATGTGATCAGTCACTTATAAGATTATTTATTTTTCTTTTATCTCCATGTCTCTTAGAACCAAGAGCAGCAAAGAGGTGTGAGGAATGGGTCTGTTTATCCAGCCAGGGAAATCTACGTCCCTTGGATCCCAGAGGTTGGTGTTTTCTGGAACCATTTCCTATTAGAGGATTGTAACTAGAGACCTCTGCTTCTCTGGGAGTCCAGTGTCTTCCACCACCATCCCTGTTTAATGAAAGCTTTGGTTCTGCAGACCAAAGAAAAAATCTGGAAATACAGGAATCCCTAGATTCCTGGAGATCTGGCTTCTGACCCAGCCACTAAGGCACCAGGAATCCACCTTCAGCCTCTGGAAAGCAGCCAAATTGCTTCCTCCTTAAAGGTGATGTTTGTTCAGAGCTGAGAAATAGTACAAAGAATTCAACAGGCAAATACATGACTGTGGCATGTGAGTGCCTCACACTACGCTATTGTTCTGGTATTTGCCTGTTATCCAATCCCTGTATCTTCACTGACCCTTCTGGTAAGCAGAGACCTTCTCGAGTGACCTTTGAGAACCTGAGTAAATATTTCCTTTGTTTTTTTTATGCCTCATTTACTCTTCCCTTCACTGTCCCCTTATCGTAGTATTTCTCTTCAGATAATGGAGCAGTGCAGCAAGTTGATAATGAGAGAAGCACCAACCACTGGGTGTTTTGCTAACTTAGCAAGTTCCAGAAGCTGACTGGGTACGCACACAAGTTAGAATCGCCTGTGCAGTTGCTCTAGCTAGGAAATAAACTACAGTCCTGATGCTTCAAGACATAAGCTGATCACCAGCTGGAAGCAAGAAGGAATTTCCCCGCTGGCTATAGCATTGGACAGCTTGGGGCATGATGAGGGAGTTAAAGCTTTCCTTGAAGCATTCAGTAGTGGCCACTGTCCGCTACAGAAAACCAGTCTAGATGATGGATCATTACTGTGTTCTCCTGTGCAGGCAACTGCTGTGGTGACTGGTAACAGCTTGAGTCTGATGTAGTCCTTCCCCTGCGTGGCATTGTCCCAGTGGTAGGTTGTGTGCCTCGCACTTTGCCCTGCCTCAAGGCTGCATCTCTCATGAGCAGCTACTGTCGGAAGGGCATCAGGATGTCACGGTTGGTATTGCTGCTATGCACATGATATGTCTAACTTCTCTTCTCTCCTCTCCCACAGTGTCAGTGACAGGCATTTGTGCCTCCCTGGCCAGCATAAGGTTTTTGCTCATTGACTCTAATTCCCAGCGATTGCTTAGAACAATGTGAAGCATGCTTGTCTCTGGTGACAGCTTTGGTGCCTGTGTGATTTGTCTTAGGAAGACCCATTGCTCGGCATGTTTGCAGTAACAGAAGTGTGACTGTGGCATGTGCTTTGTACTCTGGAGAGGCAGGACACCACAAGCAGGGCAAGTGCCAACCGTCACCATGCCAGACATGAGACAATTTCACTCCCCTGTGCAGTGCTGTGCCAGGCAAAGCACAGAGCAAGGGCATAAACCTTCTCCTCCTGCAGTGCTGCCAAATAGGAAACAAGTAGGGAGTCCCAAGCGATGCTGCACCATGCAAAGCAAAGGGAGAGAGCCTCAGCCTTGGTTAGGGCAGCACCCCACCAATGGCTGGTGAGGGCCTGGGACCAGGACATCCTGTGTCATTCTCTGTATGGCCCTCTGTAAAAAACTATGCTGTGTAGCAAGGCTGCTCTGATAGAGCTGTAGAGGAAGAGCAAGGTTTGGTTAAGGAGGGACAGGATTATTGTTGTTAATATTAATATTATTGTAGTAGGTCCTAGAGGGCCCCAATCATGGATTGAGCCCCCATAGTGTAGACGCTGTACATGCACCTAACAAAGACAGTCCCTGCCCCAAAGGGCTTTCAGTCTTTAGGTATCTGACAAGAGAAAACTGGTGGATACAATAATCACATTGGAGGGTGAGCAATTCAGTTGTCCTCCCCCACACCCATAAGGTTCCTCCTGCTCTGCTCCCCTCCCTGTGAGGGCCTCTCTCACCAATTCCCAGTCCTTGTCTATATTTTTTGCCCCTGTGTTGGTCATGACACAGTCCCTGTACCCAAAGGGTCAAATCTAGCTACTCGTTACACCTGTGTAAATGTGTCACTGAAGTCATCTGAGGGCATGGCTACACTTACATTTTTGCAGCGCTGGTAGTTACAGCTGTGGTCGTACAGCTGTGTAGGGCCAGCACTGCAGTGTGTCCACACTGACAGCGACCAGCGCTGCAGTGTGGCCACAATTTGCAGCATTTGCAGCGCTGTTGGGAGTGGTGCATTGTGGGCAGCACTATCCAAGCGTTCAGCAGTGATGCAACGTGCTTTTCAAAGATGGGGGTGGGGTGGAGTGTGAACAGGGAGCTTGCTGGGAGACAAGAAGAGTGGATTTTGGGAGCAGACACTGTGACAGCTCCCTGCCTTGCAAGTTCAAAAGACGGGGGTGGGGTGGGTGTGACAGAGAGCATCGGGGAGACAGAGAGAGTGGATTTTGGAGCAGACACTGTGTGACAGCTCCCTGCCTTGCAAATTTCTGGCCATTTCCCCCACCCCTCTCTCAAATCACTCTTAATGTAAAAAGGCTTCAGACCAGATAAGCAGCTTCTCCGACGGACTCCCTCCCCCCCCCCCACCCCCCCGCCGTGCTGTTTGTCTCCTCAAGCAAACAGTGTGAACATTTCCAAAGCCTCGGCTCGCTCGCTCGCTGCAGCAAAGAGCAGCTGTGTTTGTTTTTTAGATAAGTAGCTCCGGGAGTACCTTCCGGTTTGTTGTATACAGGAATTGTGGGATACCTCCTAATACCCTGGAGGCCAATAACAGCACTGGTGAGTGTCCACACCTGATGAGCAGCGCTGCAATCAGCAGCGCTGGATTCGCTACAGAAAACCGTAGCGGAGACCAGGTGTACAGCCAGCGCTGCAGGAAGGGAGTTGCAGCGCTGGCTGAGCTCTGTAAGTGTGGACACCTGGTAAGTTGCAGCGCTGTAACCCCCTCACCAGTGCTGCAACTTGCAAGTGTAGCCAAGCCCTGAGTCACTCGAGTGTTCCTGTTACACTGTGCCTGGTATAACACAGCCACTGAGGGAACAGAAAGGACTAGAGAGCTGCTTGCTTTCCTGTTAATCACCTGTTGACAGTTTTAGAGGCTTAACTCTGCACAAATTAATTACATGGGATCTATGGTCCTATTGTGTCCCCTCTACAACATCTATAAGAATATAACTGCAGCCTGATTCCTGTGCTGAGATGGGGGAGGAAGGGGCAGTTCCTACAGGTCATGAAGCCAGGCTTTGTCTGAACAGGTGATGTATATTGCTGACAAACTTGAATGATTAAAGGGGCTTGAGTGACTTTGCAACAGTGCAGTGCAGAGAGGGAGGGATTCCCCCCCCCCTTGCATTTCAGAAGACACTGCAGCAACATCCAGCTGCTCACTCCTGAATGTCACCCAGTCAAGGGAGCTCATGGAGGCGAGAGGAGGGGGCCAGGGCTGCTGTGAGGAGACAGAAGAGTCTTATAAACTCGTCTTACAGAATTTCTAATCGTCAGCACGTCTCCATTCTTCCCTGGCTCAGACCCTCTTTTTGTCTAGTTTATCTTCCCCAGGGCTGTGCATTCTTTGGATTGTAAGCAGCTGATTTGCCCCTGAAACACCAATCCATCGAAGATTAAATTAGGCAAGGCCTTTCCTTCCCTCCTGCTCCAGTTACAATCTAGGGAGTCACCTCTCCAGGGTTGTAACCCTGCCCCTGTGTCCCTTCACATTTCTTCTGGTTGTGTGTGTAGCAGTGCTTTATGTGGGTCTCTCATCTCTGCTCCCTTTTAGCGTTTCTTCCCCAGGCATTGTCACTCTAGACAGAAGTGTTATTTTGTGATGAGCCCCTAGTGTGGTGGTTTCAGAATAGAGGAAGACAGGCAGTGAGGAGAAACTTTAGCTGTGTCTGAACCCGCCTCTTCCTTGAGGTAGTTTTTCCAGGTGGGGCTGGGTGCTGATAACCTGAAACTTCTTGCTGGAATAAGTGGAAATACTTAAGCCTATTAATATAAAACCAGGGATTCAAATGTGCTAGCGCTAATTCAACATGTGAAACTGGGAGTATCTGCTCCCCACCTTCCCTGCAAATGCTACTTTATAGTGATCACATACTGCCTGGATCCTCTCACCTCCAGAGTTGGAGCCCCTTCCTTTCAGCCTGACATCTAGTTTAGGGTGATACTGGCCTGCGATAAACCATCCTCGCTGAACAATTTCCTTTTATCCCTGGTGCCAATTCTGCTAGTACTATTGTAGGCGACTGCTGCGCCCACTCTCCTGTGCACTGTGAAAATGATTCGGCCATACCCCTACAGCCATTTTGATTCTGGGGGGTGGTGTTTAGAGTAAGCACCTCCATAGGATGTGGTAAAATGGAAGAGGGGTAGAGGCAGTGAGACAGGAAGGTGGTGGGGAGAGACCTGGGACAAAAATGGAGCTCTCTTAACTGGGAATCACAGATGATCTTGTTATGACAGCCTCTCCTCATTGTGGCCCAGAGAGGATGCAGCTTCAGGGAGTGATCCACACTTCACATCAGGAGGTGTCCTCTACTGGGTAGGAGACTCAGGGGTATGTGGGAAATAATCCTTAGCAGTATAGGGATTTTCTAAAGGTGAGAACAGGCTGGTAGTACAGCTGGGCAGGGGCATGGTCCAGTGGCTAGGAAACAGGACTGGAAGTCAGGACTCCTGGGTCCTGTGCCTAGCTCTGTCAATGACTTCCTTTGTGGCCTTAAGGAAATCACTTAGGCCAAAATTTTCCAAAGTTGCCACTGATGGTGAGAGCTTCCACTTTCTTGGGTTCTCAACATGTTACACCTAAAGCCTGATTCTCAGAAGTATTGAGTACCCACAGCCTCACTGGAGTCAGTGGAAATGGAGGCTGCTTAGCATCACTGACAACCAGGCCTGAGATGCCTCAACTCAGAACCCAAAATCAGAAGCCACGTCTTAAAATATGACTGTCGGCCTCTCTCTGCCTCAGTGTCCCCATATGTAAAATGGGAATGACTATGATACTTGCCTGCCATTGTGATATGCAGTGACAAGCGCCAACGATGATTCCTTTATTCTACTGTCCCCAATGGCAGCCAAAGTAGTTTCTCACCCACTTCCTAGAGGGAGTTGTGACCTGAGCTGGAGAGGCTGGGAGAAAACAAGAGTGGCCATCCTGCAGCAAAAAAACTTCAGGACCAGACTTCAAAGAGAAACTTCTGAGCTTCAATTCATCTGCAGATTTGACACCATCAACTCAGGGTTGAACAAAGACTGTGAATGGCTTGCCAACTACAGAACCAGTTTCTCTCCCTTGGTTTTCTGACCTCAACTGCTAGAACAGGGCCTCATCCTCCCTGATTGAACTAACCTCGTTTTCTCTAGCTTGCTTGCTGGCATATATATACCTGCCCCTCAAAATTTCCACTACATTCATCTGATAAAGTGGGTATTCACCCACGAAAGCTCATGCTCCAAAACGTCTGTTAGTCTATAAGGTGCCACAGGATTCTCTGCTGCTTTTAAGGGTTATATGGTTTCAGTCTGCAGCTGCTGTGCTGATGACTCTTAAGGACCTAAAATTAAAGCCCAATTCCAGATTTCCCTCCTGCAGCGCCTTCAGCAACCTGCACTTGTCTGTTTGATAGCGTTCCTCTGCTCCACATCCAGGAGAAACATCGTCTGTGCAGCTCCTGTTGTTCCCCATAGGTAAAACTGGATTGCTCCAGTTCTGGTACCACTGAACTCTGCTGCATTGGAAATGCCACTCTGAACCTGTGCACTGCTGTGCTAGGAATTACCATTATTTACCTTTATGTTTTCTCATGGCCATGAGCCCAGCAAAGGGAGGCCAGTCCATCAGCTCCTGACAGCTGGGCCTACCAGAGGCTGCCCTCAGGTCACCTTGTAAAGCCCTGCTCTGCTGCCTTTGATCATAGTGACTTAGGGGCAGATTCTCATTTATATTAAGGTCCCTTTACACTGCCAAAGTGGTATGAAGGGGTCCCAGTGTTACTAAGAATATGTCCTACAGTATTTGCTGTGCCATATCAGGCCATTGGTCTTAGTCTCTCACGCTGCCTTCTGTAGTCCTGACCAAACAACTGCTCTGTCTAATCAGATATCCTATTAACTCTCTTTATTGTGACCTCTTCTCCTCCACCCCCATCTGTTCTTCTCCTCCACCTGTTGCTTCTTAAAATAACCTAGATTTAGGGCAGAGACTGTCTTACTGTGCATAGAGGGGGTTCTGATCCTTGACTGGTGTCTCTAGGCATTGCTACAGTCCTAATAATGACAATTCTGCAATGGATCAGGCTGTTGATTCAGCTATAGTATCTCTCTGGAAGTGGCTGACATCTGATGCTTTGAAGGAAGATAAAGATCAACCTCACCCTCAAAGATGCACTTAATTGTTCAGTGGTGTAGGTGGGGGTGAGGCAATTCCAGCAGTGATCAGTTTATGCCCTGGAGCATGAAATCTGAGTGCACTTTACTTAACTTACAAAGTAGTTAAAATGGGGCTATTGGTCCTTCAGCTTCTTTAAATCTACTATCTGACTTCCTTCAGAAGTGAATTGTACCATGACTGGCCTGCTTTGTGTCTCACCTACAATAACCTGAGCAAGTCTAGTCACTGTCTTTTGAGCTTTCCATACTTAAGTCCTGCTCTGGTGTCTCAGCTGCCCTCTGAGGTCTTGGATCCAGAGAAGAGCCTACAGAGCTGCGTTATTACCCATGAAATAAGGGTCTGTGGGGCAATAAAGGAACAGCCCAGTCTCTCCACAGCCTCTGGGTGCTCTTCTGCAAGAGGCATTTTATACTGCAGTGTACTTGCTGCACACAGTGCAGGGATATGTGTGATTCCCTCCCCAGAAAGTGAAGGAGAAGACAACATTAGTTAGTAGTTAAAGTGGCACCCAATGTCAGAAGACCGGAGTTCTATTCCAGACACTGCCACTGACTTTCCGTGGGACCATGAGCAAGTGACTTAAACTCTCTGGGCCTCAGCTTCCTTGTCTGTAAAATGGGATAACAGTACTTACATGCCTTGAGGAAAAGCATTGAGCTCGTTGGGCCACAATCTGTATATAACTGTGTGGTATATTTGTCTGTTCACCTCAACCAGAGATCTATTCCATCTTTACTACCTTTATAGTAGATGCTTTCTATCATAGTGCTCTGCTTATTCACAAGTACCCAACAGTGAGATCCTTCCAAGGATTTTGAATCCTTCACCAGAGAAAACTCACTGCCCCGGACCCTCTTTATTGCTCCTCTCTGTAATTCTGAACAGTTCAGTTAGCATCACCTTAGAGAATTAAACTTTTTTCTGTAGCCTTACTTCTGATAGGCAGTACTGCGTTCATTGTGGGAAGGCAGCAGAGAAGGAAAGGAGGAGACAACGGGCTCATGGCCGAAGTACAGCTGGTTCTAATGCAAACCCTGAACCCATGCAGAGCTAGTGGAGCTAGGGTGACCAGATGTCCCAGTTTTATAGAGACAGTCCCGATTTTTGGGTCTTTTTTTTTTTATATATATATAGACTCCTATTACCCACCACCCCCTGTCCCAGTTTTTCACATTTGCTGTCTGGTCATACTAAGTGGAGCGCTCATCACAGGAGCATTTCTTGCTCAGCTAGAGAGGGTGGTGTGCTGATGAGAAACCAGGTAGGAAGAGCAGTGGATGTGAATAAAGTGTGTGTATTCTTATGCATAGAGATGATTTTTATGTGCAGGACCACAGAGCACAGTTCACAAGGAGCGGTAGTGGGAGCACTGACTGTAAGCTGGTGGGCTCTCTCACCAGCTCAGGAAGGACTGATGCCAAGCTGGTCCGTTTCAGGCCATTGCCACAGGGTACAATTTTATTGGTTAAACAGAAACTTGGGCAAAGCATCAAAATAAAGTAATGCCTCTGACCAATATGGGCTACAGCTCCCAGGGGCTTTTCCCACACTTTTCCCAGCCCCCTTTCCCTGACCCAAAGACCAGCCTACCAACTCCCTCCAATTCACCTACTCAGCTGAGCTTTTTGAACTTGCTGGCCTTCATAAGGATCAGATGCTCTTCAGGCTATCCCCTGGCCCCAAGCCTCTCAGCCTCAGCTGGGAGGCAGCTGGTCCGTCTCCCCTTAGAAGGGCCAGTCACCCTGTGACATATCTTGCCCCAGGAGCCTTGCTGGGTCCCAGGATAAGTTCTACTCTCGATACTCTCACCCACAGTTCAGTCTCTACCTTTTAAAGCAGCCAACTCAGCTTCCAGGGTCTCTAATGTCTCACCCTTTCCTGCCAGGCTCTGGCTCTGCAGAAGGATTTCAGTGCCCAGCTTCATCAGCTCCTCCTTCTGAAGCAAGCGTTGGTGCTGCTCACTGTTCTCTTCTTTTACTCCAAGGCAAACCAGCTCCTGCTCTCTTTATGGCTTGCATCCAAACCTTATCCCTGAACGAGCATGTTTCTTCCAGCTCCTGCAAGCACTCTGCCATCTGAGGTGGTAGGCTGCTAAGTTGTGCAAAGACTTCAGCCCTATTCTTGTCAGCCATAGAAACCCTCTTCGTCCGATTTCTCATCTACTCCTAGATTGGTTTGCTCAGTAGCTGTTTGGACTGCTACCATTACTGTCATGTCTGCCCCACACACCACCTCCAACTTTGTACTGCCCTATAGATCAAGTCTTCTACATCCCCAGTGTGGGATAGGACCCGTGTGTCCTCCTGCTTCACTTCAGGTGCCTGGGATTGAAATGGTTCAGTTAACAACCTGCGCTGTTCTCCCCCATTTACTCTCAGGCCTGAGGACTGTTTCTCTTGGTTCACAGACCCTGTTTTTCTCAGGGCCATCACCCACTTCTGAGGTCCCAGTCCTCAAAAGTCAATGCCTTCACTACATATTATATCTTCACGCATCCAAAGTAGATCTTGGGGTGACCTTTCCACTGCTGTGACTCGATACACCTTGCTCACAGCCTAGGGGACAAGCTGTTCATAGAGGATCCCAGCCTACCCACTTGGGTGAAATAGCACCCCATTAGTGAGCATTCTTTTGATGTGTCCTGCTTTCCCTCATGAAAAGTATACTACTGGTTTCCCCGCTACCCCAAGTTGTGGGAATGATTGGAGGCTGGTTGCTCATCCAGAACTCTATGGCTAGAGTTAACAAAGACATTCTCCCCTTCAGAGGTCTCCCCAGGTTAAGGCATCACCTCTTCTTGCCTTGCCAAGTGGGACATTCCTGGTTTGGCATGCTGCTCAGCTCCCTTCATCTCCACCTTCTGTCCACTGCCTCACCATAGATGATGGTCAGAAACACCTTGCCCAGCTTTGAGTTTCCCACGGGCAGGATGTTACAGGGTGATCCCCTGGGAATCTCTCTTGCCTTAGATACAAACCATGCTCAGGCCACCTTCATCACCATACTGTTTATTATGGTGTTCTGTGAGGCCACCGCCCGTAGTACTATTAACATATGTACACGTCCCAGTCAGCTCCTCTCTTCTAGAGAAACAGAGAGCAGCACTAGCAGCAACCAGCTCTGCCTTCCTCAGGCTCTGCATCACCCCTTCCCAGGGCTTCTTTCCTCTCTATTGATTAGCTCCCAGCTGCAGGGATTGCTTCTCCCTTTCATTAGCCCTTTAGCTGTGGCCCTACTTGTTAGTTGGTCTTCCACTTAGATCCCGGTTAACCTGTACTGGTGGGGATTTGTGTGGCAGGCTATTGAGTCAGCTCCTGACTCAAAAGTCTGGTTACACAGGACCTGCCAAAATTGTTGCAAGCACGCCAGGTTCCTGATTCTGTCAATAGAACTCATCTCTGGACACAACCAACAGGTAGGAAGGTCCTGCAACTGTTGTGCCACTACATTCAGGTGTGGTCCCAGTGGAAACAGTTCAATGTGGAACTGGTGACAATATGCCTATGGAGTCAGACCCAATTTGTCTAAAATGGCAGCTTTTACCTAAGGATATGAGCCAGACTGCTCATTGCTCAAGGTTCAGCACACTGCCCAGTCCCTCCCTTCAGAAATGGTACCTCTCTGGCCACCCAAGTTGACTCCTCCCAGCTGGCAGCTCTGGCTTCCCATTCGCATTTATCTTCTGACCTCAACATCAGTAACCCACAGTCCAGCCTGCCTGTGCTACCTTTGCCAGGACCAGCAAGACTTCCAGGAACCTATTTCTCTAGTTGTTTCAGAAGTCGCTCCTGTTGCTAGTATTTTTGCCTCCTGCTTTCAAAGAAAAAGGTGAAGGAAGGAGGGTCCACCAGAGAAACCTCACCAACTATATTTTTTTTAAAAATTTTTTTGGCCCCTGTCTTTTCTGTAACTGCCTCAATTTCATCTTATTTTGAGGGGCCAATCCACATGCTTTCTTTCTTCAGCAAGTGTAAGCTGATGCGCTCTCTCAACAGCCCAGGACAGATTGATGCCACACTGAACTCTGATTCAGGCCCTTGCCTCAGGATGCAATGTACTGATTAAATAAAAACTTGGGCAAAATATCTAAAGTGGTTCCTCAGTCCAACATGGACAGTTGTTCCCAGGTCACCTATTCACTTGAGCAATTGCTGGCCTCCAGAAGGATCAGGTGCTCTTCAGACTATCCTCTGTCATCTGGCCCCACAGACTCAGCTGGGAGGCAGCTGGTTGGTCACAGGGGAGGAGCTGAACCCATCCCCCCTTAAGTGGCCAGCTGCCGTAAAACTGACTCCCAGAGTAATGGCAAGTGTCACCCACCCTCTCCCATGAAAGGCACAGGGTCCTCAAATGACATGCTCTGCTGCAGAGTTAAGAGGAGCCAGGAGGGATGCAGCCATTAATGGAATCTCTCCTTGTGCTTCTATGTTCCTGGAGTTCCAGGGTCAAGTCAATCTCCATGTGTTTGAGGACTGGTGTGGCAGCTCCATCGAGCAGCTCAGAAGAAACCTCCACTTCCCACTGTACCCCCATGTGAGTGTACGCAGACTCCCTATCCCCTTCCCTGCACAACTCAGCATCTTTACTCCAGACTGCCCCTCCTTTCCTCTTCTTTCCCTTAACTGTGCCCTCGCTGCCCCTCCTCCTCCTCTTCCCTTTTCTCCCCTCTCCAGCCTACCTTTCACTCTTCCTCCCATTCCCATCTTCCTGACATTGCTCCTGGGCACTTCTTTCCCTTTTGCTCCTCCCTTGCCCATACTGCCCCCTCTCCTGCCGTTCCCATCCCCTTCAGGTCCACCTGCCCCTCCGTCCATCCTATTCCCTTCATTGGCCCCCCTCACCTTCTCTCCTTTTCAGTCCCCTCCCGTCTGATACTGATACCTCCCAATCCCATCCCACTTCATTACTTTTGTTCTTTCTTCCACCTTTAGACACGAACCACACTGAAGAAACTGGCAGCGTCACCAAAATGGACAAACTATGGGCTCCGTCTCTTCGGTTATTTGCATCCTTTCACTGATGGTGAGGAGGAGCCATGGCAGATCAGGGTTGTCATGCTGCCCCAGCCCTCCCTTCCCCTGCTTGAGACTGAACAGAAACGCTCTCATGCAGGCAATCCTAGCTTGATGGCTCTCTAGCCAGGAGCCAGGGATACTGTCCAGCTCTGACTCCAACAGAGACTGGCTGGCATGGATAATATGTGCACGCTCTTCACTGGGGGGAGGGCAGGGAGAAAACAGAAGAAAACAGATATGTAATTTCTGAGCAAGCAAACCAGACACTCCTGCATACACAACATCTATTCACATACACAAATACACGCTCAGGCACGTTCCCTATGAGCACATAGCTGTCCACACATGCATATCCACACAGCCTACCAGCATTTATGCACACATGTACGCATGCCCACATTCTCCTGCATGTGTGCGCGCACACACACACACACACACACACACACACACACTGTCCCTATCTGCATCCACACAACCCATGCCCCTTCCACCCACCCCATCCCTATCCACCCATTCACATGCTTCTGTCTATGCACAGCCTCCTTGCAAGCACCCACCCCTACCCATGTGCACCTGCACACACTACCCTTGAGCCCCTATGAAATCCTCCACCCATGCATCCTGGTCAGCACTCCAAAGCCTCATGCACACCTAAGCCCACACATCTGTGCCTGCCTCTGTGCTTTTGTGGGCACATTCCCAGACATACACTCAGGAAGGAAAGGAGAAACTGAGGAGAATCTGTGTGGACTTCTCAGCTTCCCCCTCTGTTAGATTTCAGCCAAACTGCATAGCACGGGGAATTGCACTAAGTAGAGAGCAAGAAGACAATCTTCATTTTATTGCAATGGGAAGATGAGATTTAAAAGCATCAGGTGTATTTAACAATTCTGAAAGAGAGAGGGGAAGGGGTAGTTGGGCACAGGGAAAGTGCTGTGTCAGAGGGGATCAGGCTACCAGGGCTGGCGCTTCCATTTAGATGACCTAGGCAATCGCCTAGGGCACCAGGATTATTGGTGGGTGGCATTTTGCCAGAGGGGGCGGCAGGTGGAGCTCCAGTGGAGCTGCCGCAGTCATACCTGTGGAGAGTCCACTGGTCTGCGGCTCCGGTGGAGCTGCCGCAGTGGTGACTGCAGACGGTCGGCTGCTCCTGCGGCTCTGGTGGACCTCCCACAGGCACCACTGCGGCAGCTCCACCGGAGCCGCGGACCAGGAGACCCTCCGCAGGCACCACTGCGGCAGCTCCACCAGAGCCGTGGGACCAGGGCACAGGGCAGCAAAATTGCCGTGCGTCTAGGGCGCTAAAACCCCTAGCACCAGTCCTTCAGGCTACTCCTCTCTAGGAGTGGAAGCTTTTTTTCTGTCTGTGTATAGATCCTGTTAATGGAGAGCACCACTTAATCCCAGAAATCTCTTGGCAGGGGACTTTGAGTTTGCTATTGCTGCAGATGACAATGCCGAGTTCTGGTTGAGTCCAGATGAAAGGACCTCTGGTCTCCAGCTGCTGGCCAGTGTAGGCAAGGTACAGTGCATGCTGCATGGCTGTTGTAGTCAAGATTCTAATATGTCTGGGCAGGGATGAAAATCCTCATGGTTTATGTTGTGTTTCAGGAGGAAGAAAGGGTGACTGGAATAGCCAAGCTGTCCCCCTGATCAAACTGTGGGAGGCCCCCGCAAATGGAGGATTTACACCACATGGCATATCTGGGGCAGCTTGGCTTATTCCCGAGCTGCTGGAGTCCTGGGCTGTAATCAACAGACCTAGTTCTATTTCCAGCTAATGGAGCTCATGGTCAGATTTCCCAGGAGGATGGGCGCAATCCCCACAGCTGGACCTTAACCAGGGAACCTGGGTGAAGAAGTGCATTACAACCTGGGAATTTTCTGTCTTTCACAGACTGGCAAGGAGTGGACTGCACCAGGGGAATTTGGGAAGTTCCAGAGCCAGCAATCAAAGCCTGTGAGGTAAGTGATCGGGAAGGGTTGCTGCAACTCCCCCAGTGCTCAGAGCACTATCTACACATGTTGGATTTAGTCCCAAACTTAACGACTTCCTGCGGTTTGTCTTTATTGGTGTCTATAATTACAAAGGTTTTCATTTACCATTTTCAGTTTTTCATTTACCGGTTTTGGTTTTCATTTGTTTTCTGTTTGTTCCCCCCACCCCCAGTTCTGATTGGTCATCTTAATCACATCCAGGGGTTCAACACTAAAAAATGTCTTTTCAAAATGGACCTTTTTTCTTTCTTTAATTCCCTACTAGCAGAGTGTGAATGCAGGGCTGGGATCCAGTGGTTTGTTTCATTCTTATATGTAAGGGCTTGAATTGAAGCAATTGAATTGAAGTTATTGCTTGACTGCTCTCTTTAACTTGCTTCCTATCCAGACACAACCCCCCATCCATGTGTTGCTGGTGACATTCCTCAGGGTAGGTGGCATGGTTGGGGAAGCAGACTCTGAATGAGCCTCCTTCCCTCCCTTTCTCTAGTGTGAATTCAGGTTACTGCCATAACACAGTAGCCGATGGCTACTGGTCCTCCCGGGCCTTCTGACAACCCCCTAGGTTCTACATCCAGTGGCCTATCTTGCCATCTATTTATTTTCTGTTCTCTGGCTAGAAGTCATTGACCATTGTATATAAGGCTGCTCAGTGTCCTGGTTCCTAGTCACATGTAACTTCCAATGCGAGCAGCTTCAACCATCTCTGGTATGGAGCTTCTACGGTGCCCACTGAGTGCATTGTCTGAGGCCTGGTCTACACTGGGGAGGGAGCTAAGTGAATCTGAGTTATGCAACTTCAGCTATGAAAATAGTGTAGCTGAAGTCAACGTACTTAGAGCTATTTACCACGGTGTCTTCACCACAATAGGTTGACTGCTGACGCTCCCCCAATGACTCCGTATATGCTTCTTGCTCCAGTGGCGTACCGGAGTCAATGGGTGAGCACTTGGCAGTCGATTTATCGTGTCTTCAGTAGATGTGATAAATCAGCTCCCGCTGGATCGATCGCTCTGGAGGTAAGTGTAGACATGCTCTGAGTGTGCCACTAGCTGGCCAGAGGCTATTTCTGAGGCATTCGTGGAATTTTGATGCAGGACTCCCTGCTTTGGAACAAGAATTGAAATGCAAAGCTCTACACTGGCCGAGATGGGAATCCACCACACTGGACCACTGTGCTGGGAGACCAAGGAGCTTATGATGGCCTACCAAAAGGCCAAGGCCAATAATTCCAGGCCTGGTAAACCCTGATGTGCCCCAAGATCTTTGCTCTGGGTATCCATGACACCAGCAGATGACAAATTGTACAGAATCCACCATGCAAGAAAACAGTGTTGTCAGTTCTTGCAATGTTATTGCAAATTCTGTGGTATTTGATATTTTACTGATAACCTCAGCTTCTGGAGTTAAGTGTCTGCATGAGACTCCTAACTTTCCTTAAGAAAAAAGCAAGTTTCTAGCCTTAATGACTGTGGAGAAAAGCTTGAAAATGTGATTTGAGTGAATCCATGTACCCTAAGGGCTCAGAAACCAGAAGGGAAATAAAAATATATATTTTTAATGTCATGATTTTTGAATGTTTTAGGATGGCAATACTGGGAAAGAGACCTAAAAGTGGGGAAACTGTGCTAGATTATAAAACTGCTTGAATCCCTATCAGATTCATCCAGAGTACATTAAAATGGTGGTAGTGTTCCCCCTGGTGGTTGCCTACTAGAATTCCTTGGGGAACTGTGATGTTGAGGAGAGAAGATGGTTTCTCCTAAAGAAACAAACACTAAAATAAAAGAATCCAACAATCTCCTCTAGAAAAAAAAGAAAAGAGAGAGAGATCGTATTCAACATTTCGCAGAGTGTTCAACCTAGCAACTGACCAGGTTTCCTAAAGGCCAAGAAACCCAACAGAGGGACCAAAATTCCAGTGTTCAGAATTATTAGCTGAAAGTAGAGGCTCACCTTGCAGCCTTTGAGGGCATGGAGAGGACTGGCTGGGAGCATTGGTTGAATATTGTCTCCCAGGGAAGAGTGCCATGTACAGATTCATTAGCACGCCCTGCCTACAGCATCTGGGCTTCCTCTGGAGGTCTCACATCCCACAGCTGACCAGGCCCAACCTTGCTTAGTTTGAGAGCAGGGTAGGTTGCAAAGCCAAGGTGTGCTAGGATTGCTCCACGATCCCTGTGTGAGAGCAATGAAGCAAGCAAATGCCACTGAATGTTTCCAGTGGTAGACCTGAGTTTCTCTCTTTCACAGATTATCAGCTTCAGGCAGGTACTACTTTGAAGTGCTTCACAAACAGGATGACAGAGGAACAGACCATGTGGAAGTAGCAGTAAGTGCTCCTGTGCAGCCAGGTCCTGCGTGTGCACTGATGGAGTTTGAGAGTGAGATTAGGTGACAGCTTCACTCCCCTACCAATTCCCCACTTTGCCCGGGAAGTCTCATCCTGAGCCTTTACATTGTTCAGTGACGGACAGCCCTATTTCCATCATGACCCCTTATCTCATTCTGCCTGGGACAGGCCCACTCAGTCCCTGACCTCTTCCATCTTTCCCCCACTCTCCATCCTTTCCCTTTCCTGCCATTAGACTGAGTCCTGGGGAATTTTAGACTTGCTCCCATTCCCTTCCCTTCCCTGGTAGATGTTCTGTACTGATTTGGGGAAAGCAGCTTTTCAGAGGTCCCATATGGTTATGGACAGATGCGCTCTCTTCCTTTCCTGCTGGATGAAATAATTAAATAAACACTTCATACTAATCTCTTTTTCTATTCCAGTGGAGACTGAGTGACCCAGAAACTAAGTTCACAGTCATAGACTCCCAGTTCCTCTCCCTTTTTGCTAGTAAGTGTCTCCTCCACAGGCTGATGCCTCACAGATTTGTCTATGTATCTCATTGTTCATTCCAAAGCATCACAGATGCTTCACAGCTGATTGCAGCCTATCCAGGCACATGGAAATAATGTGCAATGTATGCAGCATGTTACATGGAGCAGCTGGAGGTTTAACAGGATCTGGGTCAGAAGATGCGCTCTGGCCAAGTTTTGGAGCACATTATTAAGCATGGGGAAATTGGGAGGTTCATGGAGCGGGATCTCAGTGTTGTGTAGAGACATTTGGAGTCCATTGCAAGGAAGAGGAGATGGGATCTGCAGAGCGTGAGGGAGTCTGCAAGGAACAGAGAAACTGTTCCAGATGGTGTTGGTAGTATAGGAGAAAGATCTACTGCCTGCTGTGCAGGAACCCAGGGGAGCAGAATGGAGCCTGGAATATGAGAGTCAAGGGAATGTGCTGGCAGATGGACAGGAATGAGGACAGTGAGATGAGGGGGATGGATCTGTGAAGAATTTTTTAAAGCTAGAGGGAAGTTCTCGTGCTGGATGATGAATGAAAGGGAAGCCACCGAAGATATCTGAGGATGCAACTACAGCTTTGACCCCCTCAAGTCCATTCAAAATGCTGCTGCTGAGATCTTCCTATCCTGTTCCTCTGACCCTGTCACCCTCCCCCTTTAAGTCCCTCCACTGGCTCTCCTTTCTCCATAACATCAAATACAAGTTTTTTGTCTTTACAGTTATGGCCCTTCACAGTTTAGCTTGGCCCTACCTAGTGTCACTAGTATCAACTCCACCTTCATTCTGCCAGTGTTCCCAGCCTTTACTGACCATCAGTGTCAGCTTCACTCTCAAACACACCTGGGCTTTCTCCCAGGCCACGCTTTTTGGATAGGGGAGACTCCCTGATATAATCTGTACTGCCACTACCTTTTCTTTCTTCAAATACTTCTTTGAAAACCACCTCTGCTGTGATGTCTTCAAAACCTGCCAGGTGACCATGACTAGGCAGATGATGAGTTGTGACAGTCCCCTTCCTTTCCTTACTCCCTGCTTCTTACTAATTCCTCCATTCCCCTTCACCCTGCCACTGCCCCCTTTTCAAATAACAAATCAGAAAATTATCAGAGTGGTGTCAGTTGTCACTACATTCATTTCTTGAGTGTGATTTCCTCATCCCCACCCTTCATCTGTTCTGGTGTCTTCTAGATTTTGAGCTTTCCAGGGAAGTGTCTGTACAGTCCTTGGCACAATGAGGACCTGACCCTGTCTGGGGGCTTTTGGACACTGCCATCATATAAATAATATGTAACCATTTCTGGGGATGAGATGCGAAATTTTAGACGGACTAAAGTTTGGAGGGTGAGCCCACAAAGAGTGGAACAATACTAGCATGGATGAAATGATGGATCGTTCCTTCTTCCCTCTCTCTTTCTGTTTCTGGTTTCTAGATGAGACTCTCTTGAGGATGGATGAGGTTGGTCATATCCCACAGACACTGGCCACCCATGCAAGCCCACCTATAGCCAGTCTGGGCAACATGGTACACCCAGCTGACATGCTGAAGCCCGACTCTCGAGACACTATTTATAAAGGTAAGACACCATCAAACAGACAGTTGCAGCTCATCATATCACATGAACTGGGGCAACTGAGTAAAGTGGTTTTTCATAAGCTGTTTCCCCCAAACTGAGATAAGGAAATAGCTGCTCCACACTCTGCCCTGTCATTTCAGGACACCCAAGAGAGCTGTAGCATATGAAGGAGAAATTATAAATGTAAAAGGTTAGTGTAGCAAGATGACCCCAGTGGGATGGCATGTTTAACACAGCTGACATCACTGTGGTGGCAAACTGGTATATGTTAATAGGGAATGGCCACAGTGATAGCTGTCCTATTGCATCAGTTTAGGGTAGATTTGGTTTGGTGCATTGCCCATGCAACTGTTCTCTGTGTGTGTGTCTCTCTCTCTACCTCTCAGTGCCTTTGATTAGTAAGTCACGCCTGCGCAGGACCCTACCAGACTGCCCTTACAAGCCCAGTTACCTAGTGAATGGATTCCCACTGCAGCGCTATCAGGGACTCCAGTTTGTAAGTCTCATTCCTTAAACAGAGATGTTTGCCCAACTCATCCCTGCGGTGGGGAAAAGTGTACATTCAGTGGAACATGGAATGTAGCTGGGACCAATGCCTGCTTGCAGGGAGGGTGTACTTTTCATAATGTATGGAGCAGCCCAAGAGTTGATACCTGCTGAGGTTTGGGTGTTGCTTCCATTGTCTGTAGAACAATCCAATGTCTGCTTCCCTATTTCCTTATTCAGCGGGAGCTGTTACTCAGCTGGATACACACAGCAAGATGCAAATGAGGGGTTTGAAGAACATATCCCTCAATATCAGTTCTGAAGCCATACATTAAACAGAACTGGGCTCAAACCCAAGGTCCAGACAGTGCCAAACACTGCAAAACTTGGGATAAGTTTCTGAACTGTGCAGCTCACCCCTGGCTTCATACAGGGCCCAAATCAAAACTCTAGATCCAAACATCCCTAGGACAGATTGGATTTTTGTAATGGATCAACCCCAGATCTGCATGCTCTGACAGCTCACATCTGGATTTGAACACTGATGCTCATGCCCATCTATACAATAATTTTTTTTGAATGCATTTTTTCCCTCTTTCCCAGGTTCATTTGTCCTTTGTTTACCCAAATGATTACAGCCGCTTGAGCCACATGGAGACAGACAACAAATGTTTCTACCAGGAGAGCAACTATTACTTGGAGAGGTAAAACAATCCTCCTGAGTCACAGTCCAGGACTGGTTGGTGAGGCAACTGCCTTGCCATATAGCTGAGGCTCTAGGATTTAACCACTGGAGGGGGAACAGAGAAGTACGAGGGTTTGAACTGGGATAGAACTTCACATGCAAATTTGTAGAATTCTCTTATTAAACACCCAGAGTCTCCACTGAAGTTAATGGGAATTGAGTGTGCCAGCTTGGAGCTTAAAATCCTGCAGATAGCCAATGTACTTTTTTTAAATGAAAATGTTTTTAACTCCTAAAAGAAAACTGCCCCCCAGAGGATAATGTAATGAATGGAAATCAACATGGGTTTATGGAAAATACATCCTGTCAAACTAACTGATACCTCATTTTGATGAGATTGCAGATTTGATTGATAAAGATAATAGTATTGACATACAGACTTTCTATAAGAGAAAGCCCTGAGAATGATTAAAGGATTAGAAAACATGCCTTTCATACTGATAGACTCAAAGAGCTCAATCTATTTTACCTTCTCTTTGTTAAGCTAAAGGATGACTTAATTACAGCATGTTAAGTATGTACACAAGGAATAAATATTTAATAATGGGCTCTTCAGTCTAGCAGATAACAGTATAACACAATCACGATGGCTGGAAGTTGAAGCGAGGAAATAAGGCTTACATTTTTAACAGTGAGAATAATTAACCATTGGAACAATTTAGCAAGTGTCATGGTGAATTCTCCATCACTCACGATTTTTAAATCAAGATTTGATGTTTTTCTAAAAGATCAGCTCTAGGAATCCTTTTGGGGAAGTTCTATGGCCTGTGCTATGCAGGAAGTCAGTCTTCAGTGGTTCTCAACCCACAAGGCTGCTTGTGGCCCAATCAGCACACAGCTACGGCCCATGTGACATCCTCAGGGCCATACAGATAATATATATATTGTGTGGATGCAATCCACATAAAACACAAACAGCTGCATATGTGGCCCACAGTGGTAAATAAGTTGAGAACCACTGGACTAGATGATCACAATAGTCACTTTGGACCTTGCAAATGGAATCTAGGAAGGCTTCCCTTCCCCCTGAAGGGTTTATCTTTGAGGGGCAGAGAGGTAACCACCCAGCACCTGCTGCTCCATATGAATGAGAGCTCTTCCCATTCATATGAGGCAGCATGGGAGAAAGAAAGAAAGTGTTGAGGGGACATTGACAAGATGAACAATAAAGGAGGGGTTGATGACTCAAAACTGTGTTAGAGATGAGTATGAGCATGAAGACAAGTAGTTTGACGCAGAGGAAAAGAGGGGATCAGGGGATGCCAAGAATGAAGTTGGGAAAGTCAGAGTGATGAGACATGGTCTTTGCAGCTGTATTTTGAATGGATTTAAGGGATGGTAAGATGGCTTTTATCATGGTGTGATACTTCCAGCAGAGAAACACTCCTCTGTAACATACAGTTGTGCTTAACATTGCCTCCTTACTCCTGAAGGTTTGGATTCTATAAGTATATGAAAATCGACCATCCAGAGAGGAGAAATCTGGAGTCTGGGGAGAAAACCAAGCAGCCAGGTAGAGACCCTAATACGAGAGACAGGAGGACTCTCCGGTTTGTCAAATATTTTTTTCTCTCTCCCTGTCCCTGGAATGGATGGAAGATGCAAAGCTGATTTCACATGCAGTGAAAAGCATGGCCCTTGTGTGCCAGAGAGCCTTGGCCAGGAGGAGGGGGCAGGGCTACCAGACCTGCTAAGTTTTGTGAAACGGCATGTGACACATCATGCAAATTATTTAATTATGTGACTTGGCTATTTACTAATAATTTTGCATAAAACCTTAAACTTCATCTTAAAAAAAATGTGGATATATTGCTGGTTAAAGGTATCACGGAGAGCTCAGGCTGGGGCAGCCTCCCCGTGCCCCTTTCAGACCCTGCCCTATTCTCTCCCCCATCTGCTCCCTAAACCACAGTCCCCTCCCACACCTTAGAGCCCAGTTTCAACATTCAGTCCCCTCCACAATCTAGTGCTCTTCATTCACTGTTCTCCTTGATCCCTGCTGTCACCGTGCCTCTTCCTCAGGGCAGGCTCCATGCTGGATGGGCACCTGTCAGGCACCACAATGGGCTCTAATGGCCTCAGTAGGAACTGCGTTTCCTGCTCACAACTTCATACGTAAGATTCCACTTGAGCTGCAGGCTGGCATGAGAGAAGTGCCGAATGGGCACACTTGGCCACTCTGGTCCACATGTGAAAGAGGGCCATAGGTGGGTGGGAGGGGCAAGTTTACACATGCCAGAGACCCATGGCCATTGGTGAGACTGGCCCACACATGCCAAAGAGACTAGTACAAGAATTAGCGCCACTTCCCCTCCCCAGAGCACCCCCAGGGCATTGGAAGAGGGAATATTCACCATCCACACTATGACAGTGAATGAGAACAAGAAAGACAGTTCCCTCAGTGGTGGACACATAAAGGGGATGAGCGGATGGGTTAACTCCCTTCTCCTTTTGGGTGTGGGTCAAAGCGGCAGGGGCAGCAGAGCGGGTATGAGAGATGTAACTAGGATTGATATTGCAGGCTCTGAGGATGGGAATCCTGATGAGTTTCAGTACACAGACCAGGATGCAGAGAGCACCAATCCCACAAGGAATCCCAGCAAGTGGGGAGCAGAGCCGGTGAGAGTCGAGGCAAACCCCATGATAGCAGGCTATGATGACATTTACAATGACTATTCCCTCCTGGGGCGTCGGAAGCTCCTCTCGCTCATAGATGGTAAGGTGGGAGAGGTGCTGCAAAAGAGAGGAGGAAAAACACCCCTCATCAAGCCAGCTCACAGGACTTCAGCCAACCAGAGCATCAATCAAACTGGTCTAGAAAGAAACCTACCAATGAGGAGGCCCCCTCTAAAAATCAAGATCAAGGACAGTTCCAGAAACCCTCCTCATCATGTTAGGGGCATCCATAGGAAGTCACTGCCCAAGAGGAGTGTGGGAGGCCAGGACCCTCCTTCTAGCACAAGACCTCACGAGCCCTGGGAACATATACCCAGCAATTCCAGGAACTCCACTGACAGGATTCCAGGGGAGGGAAGGCCTCTTCAGACAGACCTCAATGCAACCACCACCAAGGACCAGCCAGCAGGCAACATGCAAGCAAGGAGACGAAGTCTAGTCTCTGGCAAAATAAGTAGTAGAGCTGTGAGTGCTGCCAGCCTCAGCAAGCAGACCCTTTACCAGGCCCAGTGGCTAAACCAGGTGGAGTCGTACATTGCCGAGCAGAAGGCAGCTGATGGCATTGAGGTAGATGTGGAAAGGGTGCAGGTGGAATCTCAGCCTGAGCCTGCTGTGCCGGCAGTGGAAGAGGAGGAAGAAGAGATGGAAGGGGAAGCAGAGTGGGAGAAGGAGGGATTTGAGTACATACCATTTGACCAGGTAGTGAACTGGGAACAGACCTTCAGCGCAAGCAACTTGGACTTCCACGCGCTGCGGACAGACTGGATCGACCTGAAGTGCAACACATCGGGGAACCTGCTGTTGAAAGAGAGGGAGGCCCTGGAGGTCACACGCGTCTTCCTGAAGAAACTCAACCAGAGAAACAAAGGGTAAGGCAAATGGTCTCTCGCAGCCCGTGGTCCTCTCCTATGGTCTCCATACCACGCTGCATAGGAAAACAGGACAGTGTAAGGAACCAATAGAAGTTAGGGAGCAAACTCCAGAGGTGAAAAATACAGCCCTAGGAAATGAACTGTGAAGGTGGAGGGGGCACTAAACACCTGAGTGGAATGAGAATGGGAGAAACACCTTCACTGTAGCTCACTAAGAGGTCAGTAACCCAGGTCAGTAGTGGCTGAAAGGTCTTTGACAGCTGGGTGGTGGCTGGTGTGAAATAAATGGAGGTTTCAGTCCAGTTCCCAGTAAGCGCGTTCCCAGAATGTGTAAACTAGCATCATCATTAGCCCCTCTGCTGGCTGTCTCCTCAGAACAGCCAGGCATTGAATGGACATAGGAACTGAGCTAACTTCTCCCTGCCAGTTGAGGGTTCAGATACACTGAAAGGGTATAAGAAGGCTACAGTCACCCATGCTGTGCCCAAGAAGCCTGTAGTCTCCAGGGCTGTGCATACAGCACCTACATAACTTAAATTCACTTTTAAACAGTTATTTTTTGGCATGATCTTTGTTTCCCTTCCTTCATCAGCTATTTTATCTTTGTTGGGATTCCAGGTCTAATCCCAAGTGAATAGTCCTGAGGCCAGGTGATAATCAAAAACCTAAACCCTCTGACATGGGTTCTGGGGTGGTGCAGTAAAGCTGTGGACTGGGGGTGAAAGGGTTAATAAACATTCCTGGACAAGGGACTGGCTGAGATGAACAGGGGAGAAGTGGCTGCCGGGCGCTGGTGTGGGGAACATATATAACCATGTTGCGTCCCTGCAGGAGATTCCACCTGCAGCGCGTAGTGAATGTGGAGAAGCGCCAAGACCGCCTGCGTGGGAGCCGCTACCTGCTAGAGCTGGAGCTGCTGGAGCGGGGAGGGCAACTTGTGCGCTTTTCAGAGTATATCTTTGCACGAGGCTGGCAGGGCGTCAATGGCGACAAGCAGGAGGAGATGAACATGAAGAACCTGGCATGGGGCCGCCGGCGCCAACTGATGGAAGTTGCAAAGGAGCCAGACCTGTGCTGGCCACTGGGCTTCTCCTGGAACCATCGTGCTGTTGTCCACTTCATAGTGCCAGGTAAGGGCCTTGTAATGGGGCAGGAGATCCAGGTGCTTCCAAAATAAAACATGAATGGGGAGGTTGTGGGGCCTGGTCCTGAGCCAGCCTCTGAGTGTGAAGCTGCTAGGGACCGGTTCTGAGACTACTCTGAACACCGTGTCTGTGCCAGTCTCCCCCACCTTGTTCACCTCATTCTCAATTTCCTTCCCCTCCAAATGAAATTGCATCAGAAATATAAGTGGTCCAGCCCCCACGAGTGGTTTGAATTCTCTGAAATCTGACTCCCAAAATACACTAGGAATGGGTTTGCCCTGCAGTGCTAAGATCTGGATCCAAATGGCCCCGAAGCTTAGTTTAGACCTGTCCCTAGATTGCTCTCAGACTCCCCTGTCTGTCTCAGTTGGATCTGACAGGAGACTGAAAATCTTGGCTGTCTGCAATCATTTCAAGGCATGAAATCAATTTTGCTTTGATTCTGTTCCTTCCCTACCCCTATCCCCACCATGATTAGTGAAAAACCAGGCACGCTGGGTGCTGCAGTTCATTTCTGACATGGAGGAACTGTCTAGAGTCACCAAGGACCCATACTTCAATGTCATCATCACAGACTACAGCAGTGATGACATGGATGTAGAGAAGGCTCTGAAAAGGTCCAGCTTACGCAGGTGAGAATAACACCTATTCACATGGACTGCATAACACAGCACACACATTAATCTCTGCATACAGGCCATCCACATCCATCTGCATATAGCAAGCCAAACACATGCATCCCTACAGACACAAGCCACGCACACACTCTTGCACCTGTATACCATGTATAGTGTTACCATCTGACTTCACGCATATGCCTATTGCACAGTCCATCCATCTAGATGCATATCCCTCTTTGTACCTCCTGTTTGCAGGTTTGTAGTAAAAGGTCAAAGGCAAGTCTCCTAGTGATGGAGAAAGGGGAAAGACCAAGAAGGTGACAAATCAGTGACAAATGGGACTGAGAGAAGGGAGAATTTAGAAAGCTGCACATTCAGCCAACTTGTGTATCTAACTTTTGCAATTATCTAAAGTGGTCATCTGCAACACAGTACCATCAGGACCTTCTGTGATGTTCCCCTGGTGATATCTGGACCAGTGATCAGCTAGGTCACTCCAATCCTTGACTCTGGGAGCCAGCCTTACCCTGCTCTGCTGTGAGAATCTCCACTCCTTGGCTGTTCACGCACAGTCTCTGGCATGTAAGCTGCTCCTTGGATTGTGCAGTCGAATGACACTAGCCAATATCTCCAGTCCCAGACACAACCCTAGTAATTTCCATCTTGCAGTGTCCAATTATGCCTGCTGGACGCTGCAAGCTTATATGAATTCATCAGTTTAACACAGAAATTGATATGCACCAGGCTTGTTATCCCAAGGGGAGTCTCTGACATGCTTCAAACCAAACAAATTTATTAACTACAAAGATAGATTTTAAGTGATTATAAGTCGAAGCATAATAAGTCAGATTTGGTCAAATGAAAGAAAAGCTAAATGCATTCTAAGCTGATCTTAACACTTTCAGTGCCCTTACAAACTTAGATGCTTTTCACTACAGGCTGGCTGGTTGCCCTTCAGCCAGGCTCTCCCCTTTGATCAGCGCTTCAGTTGCTTGGTGCTGATGTCTGTAGATGGAGGTGGAAGAGAGAGGAAGAGCATGGCAAACATCTCTCCCTTTTATCATGTTCTTTCTTCCCTCTTGGCTTTCACCCCCCTTCAGAGTCATGTGAGCATTACCTCATCATAGTCCCTACTGACCAAAGGAAGTAGGGAGTGACTCACTCAAGAGTCCAAAAGATCCTTTGTTTTTGCCTAGGCCAGTGTCCTTTGTTCCTGTGAGGCTGGGCTGGGTTTGTCCCATACATGCCCTGATGAGGTGCGAACTGCCCCTCTGCTCTTGAAGAGTTTTGCCTGGGCCTATTTAAGCCATGAGGACACATTTTCAGCCTCATAACTATATACATGAAATTATAACCTATAACATTACTATAACAACAATTACTATAACATCACTATAACAACAATGCTCAGTGCATCATGAGCCTTCCAGAAACACCTGACATGACAAACTTTGCATTGGATACCACACAGTCATTTTATAAGGATGAACATGGGGGTATAGGGTGTTCCCACGAGTTACAGACTGTCACACCTTCCCTCTGTGTTCTAGAGCAGCCTTTCTCAAACTGGGGGTTCCGACGCAAAAGGAGGTAAAAGGCTATTGTAGAGTGGTCGCGAGAGCAGCGGCGGCTGGCTAGGCACCCAATTCTGAAGGCTGTGTCATTGCCAGCAGCAGCACAGATGTAAGGATGGCAATGCCATACCATGCCACCATTCTGCACTGCTGCTGGTGATGGCTCTGCCTTCAGAGCTGGGCAGCCAGAGGGCTGTACCCCTGTTCCCTCTCCAACATCTCCTGGCAGTGTCCTCTATTTGGGAACTTGAAATGTCGTAACCCTGGAAGGGGTGGGGGGAGTCATCACAGCCTGAAATATTTTCAAAGATGGGCCCAGCAAAAAAAGTTTGAGAACCCCCGTTCTAGAGCACATCTCATTCGCGGTCTAGTCCACGCCTCTGGAATGCCAAATGGTGCTGAACAGGCTACTGATGATTGCCCTCACAAGAGACCCTATACTGTAAATAAAAAGAAACAAGGCACAATACAGCCTCATTACACAAGACTGGGATGCGAACTAACAAAGTGTTTGATTAAAGTTACAAATGTGTTTTCCCCTTTTTCGTAACCATGTCATGGAGCTGCCCTTTGGTTGCTTTGGAACCAGCTAGGAGCAGTTCCACAGAATGAGATCTCAGATATGTGCCAAATCATACAACTAACAGTGTTTTGTGCTGACAAAGCACCTGTGTGTGGGTCTCAAAGCACTTCTGAGACATCTGTTCTGGAATGCAGGTCTCAGTTAAGCACACATCTCGGTTGTCCAGGCCCTGATTATATCAGGCACCTGTTGGGCCCTGGAAGGTGTTCACTGTGCTGCATAGGGATTGACGGTAAGGGTGAATGTGTAATACAATAACATCCACACATAAAACTGAGCTGTAAGTGAGCAGTGAACCAAAGGCCTTTCTCCTCTCCCACTATCCCTCGCCAGAAGAAGTTGTTGTGTGGTTAAGGAACTTAACCCAGTTCCTGTCTGTCTTGCCAACAGTTACCAGTACTTGAAGCTGACGGGGAATTTTGAGCGCTCTGCAGGGCTGCAGGCTGGGATCGACCTAGTGAAGGTGAGTGCCTGGCTGCTGTGGAGCCTGAGCTACAGAAAGATCTGTAGTCTCTATACAGCACAGACACTGGGTACTCATGCATCACCTGTCATACTGAAACCTTGGTCGTTCAGTGCGACCAGGGTCAGTGCAAGTGTCCTGTTCATGCTGCCTTGACAGTGTGCCTCAATCATGACCTGGAGAGGCCACGTTGAGGAGATCAGTTTCTGTGGCCCATTCAGTTCTTAACCCCCCTGTGACTATATTAATAGTAGTTTTTGTGATGTGAACACTGACTGCAAGGAACTAGACTGTGGCAACAACGTATTTCACACAAGTGACTGAACAGCCATTGCATGGCAACAACTTTACCAACCTGAAGCTGGATTTGGATTTGTGACCTAGAGGTGAAAGGCTGTTTTAATTCATTCCTAACCCCCCACCACTTGGTCATCCTAGACAGGCCTGTTTTAATCCAGTCTGTATTTTCCAAATGAGAAAGCACCATCCCCCAGGCAGACTCCCCAGTGAGGCTCTGAGTGAGATGTGGGAACAGATCACATCGAAGCATGTTTGATCATGCTGCCACAGTACAGGCTTAAGATCTGAGAGGAGGTTTTTGGGCCCTTTGTGAGCTGAGGGTGTGCTGTTTGTGGCACGAGAGCCATGGCCCCAAGTAAGGCAGGGTCTCTGGGCTTGATGGTGGGGCAGAGACTAGAGGCTTGATTCTTATTTACACAAGGGCCCCTTTACAGTTCTCTGTCAGTATAGAGGGGCCTTAAAGTGGGTGTGCGTTATATGTCAGAGCAGTGTGACGGGACCCTACTGTGAAAGAGGATGAGACCCTATGGATCATGGACAGCTATGAGGCAACAATTGCTGGCTGGTGGTTGGCTTTTGCCTACCTGGGCTGTGAGAGAGGTGGGCATTCTAGTCTTTGTATATAACTAGGATCATTCAGCAGGACTGGGTTGGAAAATTGCCCTAGTTCAACAGTTTTAATAATAGGTAAAAGCTTTATAGTCCAGATCATCAAAAGTGAGTGTAGGATACTGTGGCTGATAGCAGTGTCAGCGAGATGGTGCCCGCACACCCACCATGGATAAACTGTGGTGCCAGGTCTGTGGCAGTGGATGAAATCTCCTTATGACTGATATCTGTGTGATTGGTTCCAGGATCCACACAGTATCATCTTCCTGTGTGATCTCCACATCCACTTCCCAGCTGGGGTCATCGACTCGATTCGGAAGCACTGCGTAGAGGGCAAGATGGCCTTTGCACCCATGGTTATGAGGTTGCAGTGTGGCGCATCTCCACAATGGCCTGAGGGTAAGAGGCCAGGGCTCTATGGATATTTTCTTTCGCTATTATCGGGGTTGTCCAAAATCTTGACCTTCTGGGTATTACCAGGGCCACTAAGAGAGTGACTAGATGTAGGACTGGGTTTAACTGAGCTAAAATCTCAATGCCAGGTGCCAACATCTCAACAGGGGATTGTTACTGTGCATTGTATCGCAGTGTTAAGCAAGCAGAGCCATATAATGCATGTGAGTGGTGTATTGATGCAGGATGCGTGAAGATTATACTGGACACCGTTTAGGGTCTTTTTATACACTTGGCTTCCTCAAGAAAATCCCTCCTCTCTCTCAGCTTCTCTCCCCTCACTCCAGCTCCTTGTCTTTCTGCTGTGGCCATAACTGTTCCCAGACTCATCTCCGCTGGGCCCACAACTGACCCAAAGAGGACTGATGCAAGGACCACCAAAGCCACTGCCTTAGAGCGTCTCACTTTGGTCTGAGCTCATTCGTCTGTTTTCAGTGGGCATAGATCATCCCTGCTGAGAAGAGCTGAGAGACAGCAGGCTCTGGGTCAGGGGGCAGCACAGCTGTATAGATGTGCACAGTGCAACACTGCTGTTAGGTACAGAGGGCCATCCAAGAAGAGAGTCTGGGACTTCCTATGATCCTCTCAAAATCAGAGCAAAATTCCAGTTTCAGTATTAACACCCAAGGGACAGGGACAGATCATCGATGTTGGGATAATACAGGTGAATTAGAAAGTGTGTTGCTTTCACATGAGAGATGAGGGCATCTGTCAGAGCTAAAAGGAGCATGTGCTCTCTAGCCACTTTCAGAACTTGTTCTTGGGATGTCCTAAACATTAACACCTTGTACGTTGGTGCTGGGTGTTAGATTTGTTGTGACTAGAGGTGCTGGGATTAGTTTGTGTGTCCCTTCCAGTTCTTTGGCTCAGTTATTGTCCCAGGGAAGTGTGGTTGTTTGTCTCTGTGGAAGCAGGAAACACCAGGGCTGGGAATCTCCTGCTTCATTCAATAGTGGTTGAGGGTGCAAGCATGGATGATGACTTTTAGTTTTGTTCGCAGGCTATTGGGAGGTGAATGGATTTGGTCTCCTAGGCATATACAAGTCTGACCTGGATCAGATTGGAGGGATGAATACCAAAGAGTTCAGGGATCGCTGGGGAGGAGAGGACTGGGAACTCGTGGACAGGTGAGTGGAGATGTTCCACCAGCTCTGCCCATGTTGCAGTTCAGTAGAGCAGTCCCCCTTGATTCTGAGGTGGTAGGGACGGAGAGAGAAGTGAGCTGGGATTCCTGCTGAAGTAGAGCAGTAAGAAATGAAGGTGACAAAGGTCACAGTGTGCATTCCCTGTCAGTGGGCGACTCCCTGAGCATATCCCCTTGAGCAGCACATTGGTTGTCAGAGCTAAGGGGGCTACTGTAACCAGAATGCCTTATCGTAGCCACTGACATAGGAAAGGGGAGAGCTATCTCCAGAATCCTGGTACCTTCCTGCCACCCCCTTGGCAGGCATTGGGTAAATCAGACACATACAGATGCTCCCAGTGCATATTTTCGACCCCTTCCTGATCTTTGAACAGTGTTTAGTACAATGGGGCCCTGATCTCAGCTGAGGCCTCTAGGCTCCATAATAACACACATAATAAATGCCCAACAAGGCAGCTATTTGGAGTAAGGTCATCCGGGGCCATGGGGTGCAGTTACATTTTTTGAAAAGTTTGTGATATGAGGCATCCCTTTCCCTCACCCCTTCGTGCCAGACAGCTCTTTTGCATGCTGTACAAGTCCTAGATCTCAGCAGCCCTTGGTTGTAGGCCGTAGCAATCTTTTGGGCCATTATATTAGTGCAATGGTTTGGTATGCGACACTACAGAGGCGACTTTCACATCACCCTAGCCACCCTTCCTGCCAACCCGTCCTTGGAGTGTCTTACTGAACTAATCTCCTCTTGAATTTTCTCCTCTTCCTTCCCCCACAGGATCATGCAGGCTGGCCTGGAAGTGGAACGACTGTCCCTGAGGAACTTCTTTCACCGATTTCACTCCAAGCGGGGCATGTGGAACCGACAACAGTTGAGGACACTGTAATGTTCGGCCACAAAGCTGCCCGGCAGAGCCAGCCACCCTTATATCAGCACATGCACCTCGTCTAGGCACATAGCCGAGAGTACACACTCCTCCTCTCTCCGGAGTCATCCTAGGAGATCAGACTTACAGGTGCCTGTGAAAAGGGATGATCAGTATATAGGAGTGGGAACTTATCTTTGGCACTCGTGAGCCATTGGGTCTCAGACATGGGGATCAGTGACTCGCTCTGTATTTGGGGGAGCCTTAGACAAGCGAAGGACTGGTTACCCCTGACACTGATGCACCTAGAGCCCCTGACTGATGGTACGATAGAAGTGATGGCAAGCTGTCTGGAGTGTCTTGCATGGTGCAAATTTAAGAAAAGGAACAAATCCCAGTTACAACCAGAATGGATTATTTACAATAAAGCTGCAGCTTCTTCTGATACTTGAAAAACTCTAACACCCATGTCTTTGGACAGAGGACCAAAGGAACTTCTCTGAACTGTGTTGTGTCCTCATCCCCATGTACCTGCCCAGCCCAGAAAAGTCTGAGAAGCTGTTAGGCACTCTAGGCTGCCAGTGCTTAGCCCTATTTGCCACTCTTTCATCTAAATCACTGGGAAAATCTACACTCCTGTTCAACAAACCATGGGCTGTATCTGGAGACTCAAACACTTTTTTCCCTCATGAGAGACCTCATTTGCTTGCAGCTGGCTGGGGCTAATGTTAAGAACCACTTTGGTTAGTTGTTTCCTGCCTGAGGCTCATGCTGGGTACTTGGAGAGGACAGGTGAGGCCATCTCAGTAGGAACTGGGAAGCCATATCAACAGCTGTAGCCCAGTCAGACAAGGGTGTGTCCCGGCAATAGCTGGGAACTCGTAACAGAGGGAAATGGAATATTTGATTGTCTGAAATACTGTATCTTTGTCAGTGAGAAGGAGAACTGTTTTGCTCCTCAGACCTGGTCTATAACACAGCATCTGGGGGTTAATTTAATAAGTTATGATTTCACAGTTGTTTTCTATGGTAGATTCTATGTGTGTGAAGAACTATTTGTTTGCATAGTGGAAGGACAGGAGCAGTTCACAATGTTGCACTTATGGAAGGACCAGATGAGCCTTGTGCTGGCACTGGTGAGATGGATTTAGGACCTGGGGCTTGCACTGGTGACAGGACCATGGAAGTTTGGTGACTGCACTGATGAAAGGAGTTTTTGCTTTGGTGAAAGGAATTTGGAGGAGACCTTGTTCAAACTCTGCCAAAACCTAGGGTGGAATCTTGCCCCCACCAAAGTCAATGGTAAAACTCCTGTAGGGGTAAGATTTCACCCCTAATGACTGGGGTATGGTCCTTTCTCATAATTCAAGGAGTGCAGAGATCCACAGCTTGGCTGGTATGGGCTAAGTCAATGCTCCACCAACCATCAACCTCCAGGTTTGGGGAGGGCATGCAATGCAGAGTGGAGCAATGGTGAAAAATGTACAAGGGGCTACTGAGTCTTTTAATCCATTAAATATTTGTAGGACTGTAGCCATCTGGGATCTAAGAAGATGCAGTATCAAACCCACTGCAAATCACAGCAGTCTTTGTAACTAGGGAAGGTACTTTTCATATTTAGAGACTGAGAAATAACATGAAAATGATTTTTGGAGGGGAAAAGAGGTGGTAGATGAAAACTCTCTGTTTTTAGAAGTTTAATAATGTGGCAGTTGATTGTTTCTGATTGGAATAGTTGATATGCATCTTTAGTGCATGTCCTATCAGGCTGCTTTATTCAGGGGCTTGTGCACATACTTGCAGGGCATAACAAATCTCTAATATTTGCAAACCCTCTTTCCAAACTCTGGATTCCTTGGGATGGCAAGTCTCATAGCATGTCTGAACTGGCTCTGTAAAGAAATTCATGTGGAATGGGGACTGGTTGACCTAGAAGATAAGCAGTGGGATCCAATGAATTAGAAATATTACTTAGCACTTTCGAAGAAGAGTGTTGTTTTACCAATGGGGAAAGTGAAGCATGAAGGGTCAGAGACTGCCTGTAGGGCTCACAGTAATAGAGCTGGGCATATCAAAAGAGATACACTGTCAGTAGACAGATACTGGGTTAGATGGACCTTTGGTCTGACCCGATACGGCCATTCTTATGTTCTTACGTACAATCCTTGCTCCATTAATATCAATGGCAAAACTCTCATTGACTTCAGCGGGATTAGGATTTCACCCAGGGTCTTCTGGTGCTCACTCAGCTATGCTCCTTCCTTGTGCCTTTCAGTGAGATTGGTAATGATCAAAACTGTTTACTTCCTTAAGGGCTCTTTGGTTGTCTATGTGAAATAGGTGGTAGAGTCTCAGTCCTATTCCCAGAGGGCAATTATGCACACCACAAAAGCCACCATCACAATTGGCATTAGTTGGCAGCCTCAGCAGAGAATCCTCAGAGGAAATTCTCCATGGAGACTGAACCTGCCTGTCAGCCCTTGAAGTAGTCAGTAGAGGTCCGGGTTGAGACTGCCACTTGTTGTGGGGAAAGAGAGGAGTATCTGCTCCAGGGCTGTCAGGCCAGCATGAAATGCATATGAAAAAGTCAAGGGTTTAACCCCAAGGATGCTGCTTCTCCCCCACCTGCCCTAATCAAAATCAAGAACAGAGTGGAAGCTGAGACTCATGGATTCTGGCTTATGTCACTCTAGTTTACGCACTGATGGGATTTGGGTGGGTCATGGGGTTCTCCTCTATCAGAAAGGAGACATGTCTCAGGAATGGCAGCTCCCCAGAGATCACAAAAGGGCTACGGGGAGCCTGGCTTTACCAAAGTGGGGAAGTGGGCTTCTCCAAAAACTCAATCTCATTTCCATTGGCATTATTTGAAGGCATCCGACCCTTTCCACTGCCTTGTGAACTCCATGATGTTTCGCAATCCAACAAAGGGGTTGAGAGAGAATGGGTTTTATCATGAAAGAATCTGTTGCGTGAACATGATGTGACTGTTTTGTCTTTGTCTTTAACGTTTCCCTCATATGAATGTCTTGCCTTTTCTCATTGCTTGTAAATGTCTGAAATGTTATCCAGACACCAATGCCTGGTGTGTTAATTCTGTACTGTACCTCTGAATTCCACACCTTAAAGTGGCTTTGTGCCTTTAAGATGATTCCCAGGCCTCTCCTCTGTTAGGAGGGAGGATAGGCTGGCACCCCAAGGGGTTTATAAATACAGTTTCTTCCTACAAAAGCTCACTTATGTCTATGTGTGTTCCTCAGACATCTGCCAACAACACTCTTAAGTGATTAAAGGTCAAATGTTCCTCTCTTTGTCTCACCCAGCAAAAGACAAAGTTAATACATGGGGTATAGATCACTCTGTACCCCAGCAGGGGTGCTTCAGAGACCAACACAAAGAGGGGGGATTCAAGGGTCAGATCATGATCATTTTTTCCCCCACTAAAGCAATTGGGGCTGCAGAGAATGGGACAGGAGGACATAGAGGAGCTTCTCTCCTATTAATCAGAGATGCATCACAGGAAATGGAACAGAACATTGATACAGGTTAGTTTTCTACCCCAAGCAGCAAGGAGCACTATAGGGAATGTGACAGAGTCATAATGATAAACCAGTCTTTCCCTCAGCTGGCAGGGGCCATCTCATGGAGTAAGGTGCAGGAGGGAACACATAGCTTAGCCCAGCCTCTGAGACAGACAGTGGACAAACATTAGATCAGTTCTTTCATAGACATTGTTTATTTAAAAGGTTGGTTTAAAAAAAAAACAACCAACCACCTCCCTGCTGCCTACGGGAGTGCAAGCAGCTCAGAACAGAGCTGAGGTCTGATACATAGAAGTGAGAAGGCAGCCAGGAGTGCCAGTGCTTCTGACTCCATGATCGAGAGGTGATAAAGGGCAGACCACCTCTGCCCACTGTGTGCTCGTCTCCTGCTGTGTCATGTTCAGTAATGGGAAGCAGTCTCCACACAAATATGCCTCACATGCAGCACTGCATGGCTTGGCATCTCTGTGAGAGAGAAGGCCATCCAAGTTTACTCTTCCACCTCTGTTGAGTCATTTGTTTGACATTCAGCCATTACTGCTCAGCCCCTGGCTCTGTGGAGCAGGCTGTGGCCATGAGGGAGTGGGTGGATTGGCACCTGAGAGAAGGATATGAAGCTTGTCACCTTTGCCTAAACCCAGTCAGGTCAGTAGTAGTTGAAAGCCATGACCTGATAGTTCCTTGGTGGCCTGTTTGAAATACCCTCACACTGTAGCTGCTAGTGGGGAAATATCGACCTCATAAATCCTCACTGCTGTGCCTGCTAGCAACTTCTTGGCTGCCTCCATAGAGAGTCCAAGGAGTGAAATAAGCACAGAGAACAAACAACCCTCTAACTTTTAGAGATGGTGCCTCTAGCACGTAGATGAGGCAGCTTTAGTTACCCCTGGGCAAAATAACCACAGGTGGATGACAACAAAGTAATCATTAATATTATTGTGTGTATAGTCTGAAGCAAGAAAATCTAAACAGTCTGTCATGGCTACTACTAAGAAATACTCACCATAGGGCTTTGGCCTATAGAAGAACCCTCAGAAGGATCAGTAGGCAATATCCTATAAGATTAATTACTGGAGAGTTAGGAATGTAATGATGCCTCAGCATTTCTATAGTCAGCTAACTTGTGGGTGGAACACACTATAGAAATGTCATTTGCCCCTGTCTCCAGGATGACGATAATACCTCCGATTTAAATTGAAATGCAACAGAGTAGATTTCTGGAAGGAGATCTGAAAAGTCAAACACATAGGAGGTCGTCTCAGCTTGTGGGAGGTAAACAGTGACACCAGCCAAAGTCATGTCAGCAACGACCATATTAGCAGTATCCAGTATCTCTTAGAAGCTCTTCTGAGGAGAATATGTGAATATCATCATGCAATTGCCGTTGCCTTGCCTTTCCTATCCAGCTGTGATGGGAATGTGCATGATGTCAACCTTAGGAATTTTCTATCGGTTTCTTGGATACGTAGGATTTCACCCATATTGAAATCTGACTCTGCCTTTGAGTGAAAAATCATTTAATAAACAGGAAAACATAGTACTCAAGTATGCAAATAACTGACAAGTCAAAAGTATACAATTTTTGAGTGTAACACCAATAATCCAAAAATCAGGCTGCCAGAAAGAACCTGCTAAATAACTCAGAATGATCTGAAGAAACTTTTTTTATTTTTAAATTACTGCTTTGAGGTTGTGTAAAACCACTTTCTAATACAGTAGAATTCTCATCAGGACTAGCAGGATAAAAATCATGTATTTAACAGCATACCTGTTACTGATAACCTTTAATTATAACACCAAAAAAAGGTTTAAACCCAGTTTGCTCTTGAATGTGTAGATGCTGTTTGTTTACTTTTTGCACTTCAGTTAATGTAGACAAGTGAAGCTAGACTGGTCTGTTTCACTTTCTGTGTTTAGTCAGCTTCATTTCCTATTTCTCCTACAGTACCCCCATGTTATCCATAGAGGATTTCTAACAAGGTCCTTGTGGTGGTATCTAAGCATAAGTATCTATTTGCTGTGGGGCTTAAGTTTCCTGCACTGCAGAGGAATGTTCAATGGTTTTCAAAAAACATCTCATTTGATTTTTTTTAAGCAACCTTGAAGAAAACATTTTTATTCCTATTAGTCATCATAACACACTCACCCGCTCCTTTCCTCCCACAAAAACAACCAACCAACCAACCTATATTTGAAACATAAACTGTTCGATAGTGTTACTTTAAGTGTTGCCAGTTACAAAATATCTGGCCAGGGTATGGTTAGTTTTGCTTACCAAATAAATATAACTCAGCCTGGAACTCGGCCCCCTGTATAAAATTAGTTAATACTGAATATGAGAAGCAGAGAATTAAAATCAGAGAAAAGTTTGTTGTTACCTGTGCACAGGAGCATGTTTGGAAAGTGCTTTTTTGCAACTTTTTGTGAAGCTTTCTAGAAACCACTGCACAGCTTGCACTAGCGTTGAAAAAAATCAGTGGAAATTTCATTCCTGCAAAGCTACACATGCTTTATACAAACAACCTGCATAAAATACTTTGCAAACAATTTTTAAAGAGTAATTCAGTTCTCTGTCTCCACTCAGCTGGTAGGATTCTGCTGAGGTCAGTAAAAAAAAAATTGAAAGAAGGGACCCTAAAGCTGGTGCCACACACACAACCTGCAAGAAAAACAAAAGATGCAAGATAAGAATCCACTAGGTTCCTCAAGTCAGCAAGTATTTCACAGAAGATTCATAAGCAGGATCCTAGGACAGCTTTCCCTCTACTATCTGCCAGTGTTACCTATCGCAATCCATTTCCCTCCCCCACCCCCCATCTACAGGGCCATTCCAAGAAAGCATGCCACCATTGTAACATTTTTTCATGCTATTTGCCCTAAGTAGTTTCCTTAATTCATACTGGATCCCCAGCTAGGGTGACTGCCAGTCCCTTATTTTAAGGGATGTCCTGTGACCATTTTAAACATTGAAGCTTATGAGAATTGTATCGTAAACTTGAAGGCTGTAGAAACATACCCTTGAAAGAAAATACATGTTATGCTAAGGGAAATGGCAGTTTCCCTAAAATGTCCCTTAAAATAAAGCATTGTTCCTTAGTTTTCATTTAGTTTTCCCTTATTTCCATCCAGCAACGGTGATCACCCTATCCCCGTCTCTTCTAGCACTGCATCATTCTAGTCCAGCAGGATGACCTCTGTGCTTATAGTTAACATGCGCACAAGTATTGCAGGATCAGGACTTATGGTAGCATTTAGAGGCCTTACAACGCTATTTCATGCTTTTCAAGTTGAAGAATCTCAAAGCATTCTATGAACCAGTCCTGACTGATTCCTATGGAAGTAAAATCCAGAGAGGGGAGTTAAAAATGTTGTATGGTTCCCTGTGTATTAATCTGTAGGGGTTGTTCTCTATCACACTCAAAGGGGAAGTAATTGCTGCCGCAATAAATATGGTGTTCGGCCTCTAAATCCCACAGATTTCACAAGCTCCAAAGCCAGTGCCATCTTCATGGAAGCCTTGTGCCTCTGCACTGAATCCAGGATCCCACCTCCCTCTCCAATCCAAATTTCCATAAGACACTCCTGCTGGCCATTGCCCCAGCATCCTTGGGGGTTGGGTGACCAGATGTCCAATTTTTAAAGTGACAATACTGTATTTAAGCCCTCCTGCAAGTGTCCCAGGACTCAGCTCACTAGCAGCCTGGCAAGCAGGCTCCTTCCTTCCCCAACTGCCTCTGGCTGGGCTGGCATCCTGGCAAAGCCCAAGACCCTCGTGCCTGGGGCACTGGCCAGGAGGAGACAAGCCCTGCATGTGCCAAAGCCCCGAACAGCGCTGGCACAGGGAAGCCTCTCTGCCCCTCAGCTAAGCTCTGGAGCAGCGTGGGAGTGATTTTCAGCCGGTTTATGCCCCAAACCTGCAGGGTCTACAGCAGCTCCTGGGGCAGGGGCTTAGCACCCTCTTCATCTGCACCTCCCACCCCCGCCCCTCCCTGGGCCCTGTTCCCAGGGAGCGTGGGGCTGCTCTGTCCCCTACATACCCTCCCCTGCTGAGCCACTTCTCTGGCTTGGTTCGCTGAAGCCCCTGCAGTCAGGTTCCTTGGGCCCTGATGCACAATGTATCCTTTGGGCTTAACCCCTTCCTGCCCACCCTGTAGTGCGGGGACAGGAGGCAGCTGGGTTATATCAGTGGCCAGCCTAGAGGTGTTAGCTGCCTTTCAACACTGTGCAGGCGGGAAGGGACAAGCTGCTTCCAGCCACACATGTGGGGGTGGGGGGAAGAGAAGCTTTGCAAAGACAGACCAGGTCATGCCTCCTCCTCCTCTTCCCATGCAGCTGGAAGCAGCTCCTGTCCCTTCCCTCTCGCACAGTGCTGAAAGGCTGCTGCTGGCCACATTCTGGTGTGAATCCTGGCAGAAATCTGGGAAGGGAAGGCATGTGACCCTGCATGCCCTCTGCCCACGTGTTGCCATAGGAAGACAGAATGCCAGGTACCAGGAGAGGCGGGTCTGTCCCGGGGGCCCAGCCAGGCATGGAAGGTGGAGATCACCGGGCAGGGAGGGTCCGGTCAGTCAGTCACACATACACACCCTGTACGAGGGAGGGGGGTGTGTGTATGTGTGTGTGTGAGAGACCTCTTCCTATGTGTGTGTGTGGCAGGGGATGTGGGAGGGGAGGTGTGTGTGTCACCCCTCCCCATGTGAGCTCTAAAGCCTTAAAGATAAGAAGGTAAATAAAAACTAAACGGTATTTCTTTTTAACAGGGGCTCAGTCAACTTAATGTTAATTTGAATGTTTGTACGATTGATTGCCATTGAACTCACTTGAATACAAGTAATTTTACCAGGTGTCCCATATTCAGTATAGGCAAATATGGTCACCCTATTGGTGGGAACTGTTAAGGCAAGAGCTACAAGCCATTAGCTCCCTGTCAGGCTTGAGAGCCCACTCTAATTTAAAGCTGTGATCCCTGGTTTGGATTTGATTTGGAAACCCAGCCATTTGTCTGGACTCCTAGTCACATGACTCTTATCCAGGAATAAAGGTCAAAAATCAGATTCTTAAAATAGTCACCACCACCACATAGCAGTGACCATTTTGAAAAGCTCCCTCCCTACTGCCTCTCTTTCCTTCCACCACCTTTGCCAGCATTGGTCCCTCTTCTGATCTCTCCCACTGCCTGAATAGCTCTTGGGAACCAGGTGCTTTCCCACATACCTGCCACACCCAACTTTCCACTGTCTGACTCCTCTCTCATAGTGCCTATCGTGATCCAGGTTGGGATTTGTTATCTGCTGGACATCAGCTGCTGCTACCAGATATCTGATGAATCCCATAAATGTGGACTCATGACATCCTTGCTTTAGAGACAGAGCAAGGAAATTCCTTTTCCTGAGAGATCATGTCACACAGCCCAGGCTTTCCAAGGGACAACACTATGCACAAAAGGAGCCATGTGTGTATGTGTAGGACTGTCCCCCCCTTCCCTTCCACAACAGCATTGATGATTTCTGAGACCCTTTGACTGCCGAAGCAGTTGACCCTTCCAAAGCTGGGTAGTAGTGGACCCTCATCCCTTCATTACCTGATTCCCTTGTGCTCCAGGCCTCAGTAATGTCTCCTGGTAGGGTAGAGACCAGTCTTCTGCACGCCAAAGCCAGTGATGAAGATGTTGAGGATGACAGTGATGAAGATCAGAGCCGTGGCAGTGTTATTGAGCACATTCAGGCGATGTTGCTTTGACACATCGTTCAGGTTCAGCCGAGCTGAGATACAGCACAAAATAAAGAGATAATTGAAAACTGGCTCAAAGCCTTATGGCCTAAAGCAGGGTTTTTCAAACAAGGGTTGCCGTTTGTGTAGGAAAAGCTCCTGGCAGGCCAGGCCGGTGTGTTTACCTGCCCCATCCGCAAGTCCAGCCGATCATGGCTCCCACTGGTTGCGGATCGCTGCTCCAGGCCAATGGGAGCTGCAGGAAGTGGCGCGGGCCAAGGGACTTACTGGCCACCGCTTCCAGCTGCTCCCATTGGCCTGGAGCAGTGATCCGCGGCCAGTGGGAGCCACGATCGGCCAGACCTGTAGACAGGGCAGGTAAACAAACCGGCCTGGCCCACCAGAGGCTTTCCCTACACAAGCGACAACCCCTGTTTGAGAAACCCTGGCCTAAAGGAGCCATGTCCTGGTCAGACTGCTGAACACATGAGAGGTAGTGGCAGCAAGTTGTCCCAGGGATTGGAGCTGGGAGGATGATTTTATTAATACTATTGTCACAAACAGATAGTTAAGGGTTAATGTCTCTTTTACCTGTAAGGGGTTAACAAACAGTGAACCTGAAACACCTGACCAGAGGACCAATCAGGAGACAAGATACTTTAAAAATCTCGGTGGAGGGAAGCCTTTGTTTGTGTTTTTTTGGGTTTTGCTTTGTTCTCTCTGGGATTCTGGACTGTGACTAGACGTGCAACTAAGTTTCTCTCCATCTCTCTGATACAGTCTCTTATATGTTCAGAATATGTAGTCGGTAATAAGGCGGTTTTAGTCTTTTGATTGTTTTCTTTATTGCAAATGTGTATTTGCTGAAGAATTGTATCTCTGTTGCAATTTGTATGTATGCTGGGGGAGGGGGATTTTCTTAGTGTCTATAAGCTGAAAGACCCTGTAACATTGCCAGGTTAATTTTACAGAGACAACTTTTACTTTTTTCTTTCTTTTATTAAACACTTTTCTTTTAGAACCTGATTGATTTTTTGGTTCTTGTGTAAAACTCCAGGGAGGAGTCTGTACTCACCAGGGAACTGGTGGGAGAAAGGAAAAAAGGCGGGGAGGAAAAACCTGATTCTCTCTGTATTAGTCACTGTTCTTCTCTCTCGGGGCGTGGGGGAAGGTGAATGTCCTCTTTGTTTTAGATTCATGAGGCTTGAATCTGTATTGCCTTGGTGAGGGGGGAAAAGAGGAGGGGGGAAGGTGACATTCCTTCTCTGTTTTAGGATTCAGGAGTGGAATCACAGTGATCTTCCAGGGTAACCCAGGGAGGGGAAGCCTGGGGAGAGCAACGGTGGGGAAAGGGTTACTTTCCTTGTGTTAAGATCCAGGGGGTCTGGGTCTTGGGGTCCCCTGGGAAGGTTTTGGGGGGACCAGAGAGTACCAGGCACTGCAAATCCTGGTTGGTGGCAGCACTACAAGATCTAAGCTGGTAATTAAGCTTAGGGGAATTCATGCTGGTACCCCATCTTTTGGACGCTAAGGTTCAGAGTGGGGACTTATACCATGACAACTATATTACAGAGTTTGTGAGTTGGGGGCAAGGGGGCAGAACAGTGCAAGTTACCAAGAGGGGCCTTGTTTTCTAAAGCACACCCACAGCTCCCGATGACGTCAATCTGACAATCAGGCCCTACGTAAATAACAAGGGAGTTACCTTTGTCTATAGTCCAGGCTCATGCTCCCTTGTCATTCCTTACAGCTCCAAACAGGAACACACACAAGTGCCGACAATGATAGGCCTTTGTTTATCAGCTGAAGGGAGGCTCCAGGCCTGATGGGGTCTGTAGAGACTTTTGCCAAGTAAGACTATGTCTAAGCTAGAAACACTAGAGCAGCAGAGCTGCCGCTGTGCTGCTGCAGCGCTGTAGTGTTTACTCTTATTACAGTGATGGAAGGGGATCTCCTGTTACTGTGGTAAATCTGCAAATTTTTCACACCCCTGAGTGACCTAGCTGGGTCAACCTAACTTTCTAGCATAGCCCAGCCCAGAGGTGCAAAGGAAGGGCTCTTGGTATCATGGGAGGAGGCAACGGGAGGCTTTTATACAAATGATAGAGGCACTGGTGTGTTTGTCAATGAGGGTCAGGAAAGTTTTCCACAAGTGGTGAGGGCACTGGATGAGGTGGCAGTGGGAGGGGAAAGGTGCTTAGGGAGAGCTGGCTCCTCCAGCTCCTCCTTCAAAGTGGGTGTGTGGAGAAGGGGGCCAGAGCAGGTGTGGGAGGCCCTGGAGACACGTGTGCTGACAGAGCAGGCACCCTGTAGTGAGGCAGAGTGGCCTCCCTCTGAGCCTGACGGGGAGGAACTGCCCCATGCCCCTGGTGAGCAAAGTCAAGACAGCCCTGTCTCCTGTACCGGCAGCAGGGGGCAGGACAAGATGGGCCCTTCAGCTCAGTTGCTGTATCTTGCTGCTGAACTCTGGACCAGGGACCGAGCTGTGCAGTGCCATGCCCTGCCCCTGGAGGAGACTGACTGTGGAGAGGAGTTGCTGGGACTGCCATCCTCCATTTACCCCGAGGAGCCTGAGGACCCATGGACTACAGAGCCACGCCAAGGATGGGTGGTTGGAAGTAGCCCAGGGGAACCAAACTTTAGTCCAGTTGTGTTGCTGGGAAATGAGTCAGCATGTTTTGGTGACTTCCCCGCTGACCAGGTGGTGGGATCACCGACACTTTAGGGCCCTGGGGTGGGACCTGGTGGAGCAGTGTGAACATGGGTATCCCTACCCCTTGCTACTAAAACCACCTCTGGGGAGGTGGCCTACTACCTTAGGCTAGCAGGCCTGTGCCCTGTTTGTGGCTTGTCCCAGCCAGGGGGCTGAAAGCCCCTAGACCAGTGGTCCCCAAACTTTTCAGGGTTACGCCCCCCCTTTGCCCCTATTTGCAACCCCGCAGACCGGGAGCAGGGCCTGCAGCTTTGGGGGGTGGGGCATGGACGAGGTAAGGGGGCTGCAGCTGCAGCTGAGGGTGGGTTTGAGAGCAGGGATGTGGCCAGGGGCCAACGCTGGGGCAGGAGCAGAGCCACAGCCAGCCTGCAGTGGGGGCTGGCAGCTGGGCCTGTGGCTGGGTGTGGATCTGCAGCTGAGGCTGAGGCTGGAGACGGGGCCAGGCACAGGGACAAGAGTTGGGCCAGGGTTGGAGCAGAACTGGTGGAGGGGAGGGGCTGGGTGGTGCTCCTTCCCTGCCCCCCAGGGGGGCTAGCCCGGGCCAGCTACGCTTTCTGAACGTTCCTCTGCACCGCTTAGGGGAGTGTGCCCCACAGTTTGGGGATCTCTGCCCTAGACTGTGACTGCTGTCTGCTCCAGCCTGAAGTCTGAAGCTAAAGCTAAAGACTGAGCCCAAAGTGTTAATTGCTGTCTACCCAAGCCAGGAGGCTTTGGCTAAAGACTGCTCATTGTTCTGCCCTGCCCAGAGGGCCAGACCTACGGACAGTGTAAATTGTCTCTTGGACTACAGAGTCCCTCTTACTCTGCCCTGACCAGAGGGCCAGAGCCCTAGTCTGCTAATTGACTGCTTCTTGTTTGATGTTGTGAGACAGGGTGGCCTCTCTCTGAGTCTGACAGGGAGGAGGACCACAGAACCGCTACAAACCACAACAGCAGGGAGCCTTTGGGCACATGTCTCGGACCAGCTGAAACAACCCCAGTTAGCTCTTGTACACACAGCACAAGGACAGGTTTGGGATCAATTAAATGAGGGTTGGATAGAACTGCAGGCTGAATCATTCTGTTAGGCCACAAGCCAGGGACAGTATGGAGGAGGGCAGAGTGCAAGGATGTGGTGCAGGTCATGCTGGGGGAGTGCAACATGAAGGAGAGCAGTGTGGGGAGATGGCAGAAACAATTTCCCATCCCTAGTACAGGGGTGCAGTGATGGGAAAGCAGAGGAGTGAAGGAGTGGTAAAGCTCGAGGCTAAGATGGAGAAGGAAGAAATGCATTTGCTGGTAGATTCTCTAATTTGAAGGGAAAATAATGTGGGTCTTTGCACCAGCCACCCATTCCTCCTTCCATGACCCTGATTGCTGCTGACAGTGGAGGCGAACAGAAGCTCAGAAGATATCTTACCAATGATGATAAGAAGAATTCCAATCACCACCTGGAAGAAGAGAGAGATGCTGATAAGCGATATCAGGGTGGCATAATACTGGAATGAAACCCCCTGCTCCAGCACCGCTTTGAGTTGTGTGACATTGGCCATGAACAGCGCCACATCCAGCATGCTTTCTGCCACACTCTTCTTAGTTGCATAGTGGTTGATGTTGATTGGATTGTCCCTCCTTGATCCAGGATTCCCTGCCTGGGTAGAATGGAGAGTGAGAGTAAGATTTCTAAGCAGACTGGCCGTCCATTCTGGCTTGAGTATTAGCCCCACCAAGGGGGTAAATCTCGAAAGCTTTCAGAAGGCACATTCCATGAACCTGACAGGCAGAAAATTTAAAAGAAACCCTTCTCCCCCCGACCACAATTGGCCTGTGGATCTCATTGCTACAAGATAATTGGGGAGACCACAAATTTAGCAGGATTAAAAAAAGAATTGGACATTTGTATGATTAATAAGAACAGCCAGTGTTAGTCATATGGCTTAACAAAATCCAGGAGTTATGAAAGAAAGGATATTTAACCCTCATTCTTCGAGGCACAAAGCAACCTTATGTTAATGGGGGATTAGGGAGCAATATTCCCCCATGGACAAGGTACTCCAGGTCTGCCTACAGCAGGGTTCTTACACACTTTCCTCTGAAGCATCTGGTGCTGGCTGCTGTCAGAGACAGGCTACCAGACTTAATGGACTATGGGTCTGATCCAATCTGGCAGTTCCTATGTTCCTACTCTTGAAACACTCCTCCAAACTGTCAGCTGTTTTAAAACACAGACACACAAGGTCTGTAGGTGTAGGTCAGCCTCTGCAGGGAGCAGGAGAGGCATGGAGTGATGGGTACACTTGTAAATATACCAGATATTAGCCAAGCTCAGTAGGAGAAGCTGGGACTTGCAGTCTGTGAGCTGCAGCTTGTAGTGGACATGAAGGCAATTGTGGGATGATGCATTTTAGGGCTTGCTGGGCCACATTCAGCCTGCAGATTGCACCTTTGGCTACCCTGACTTAATAAAGAGTACAGAGAAGAGCCAGCTACTACTACATCCAATCAGCTAATTCCTCTCCCTTGCCTTTGTCAGCCATCCTGACTAAATTCTGAGTCCTGCAGCTTGTTTAGACTCATTCCCCTGACCCAAATGGCCACTGGGCCGGCAGAGTGTGAGAGACAAGCACGGGGCAGAAGGAGTTGATGATCTTTAATTAAATATTCACTGGCAGCGTGGTGACGTGGTAGCAAATCTCAAGTGAAGGAAAAAGCCAAGATCTTGAAGGATCGGACTATATCAGCAGAATATGGAGGGAGGGATAGCTCAGTGATTTGAGCATTGGCCTACTAAAGCCAGGCTTGCAAGTTCAATCCTTGAGACGGTCAGTTGGGGATTTAGTCCTGCTTTGAGCAGGGGGTTGGATTAGATGATCTCCTGAGGTCCCTTCCAACCTTGATAATCTAACACCATAGCAAAGTAAAGGAAAGATATAACTAGTTGAAATCTGTAGCATGCTGGGCTGCAGCTCTGGAAAACAGGCTGTTTCTCACCCAGAGCCTTTAGAAAGCTGGAAAATCAGCCACCTCATGGTTTTCTGACCACAGGGCCCTTACTGAACTCCCCATTTTGAGTTTATCACCTTATCTGAGCTTTTCCTCATAGGATCTCCCATTAGCTGTGCCATTTAAGTCTGTGAGAGAGAACCAGCTGCAGCCTGAAGGTGATAATTTTAGCTCCCTGTACTGTAAGCTGTTGATCCCTATCTCCTGGCAGGAGAGGACTCTGGTGACACTATAGGATATGTCTGTATCAAATTATGAGCTCTTTTTGTAGAGATATTGACTACTAGGCTAACCTTGTCTGAGGGCAACCTATCATACTGGGCACAGCTCAGGAGAAGTGTTTATAACATCTCATTGAAAAACTACACTAAGAGCCATCACACTGCATGCTAGGGCCAGTGATTTTATCTATCTCTCAATTATTGACCCACTCCCAGGAAGCAATGGTTTTTCTACATGAGCCCACATGGGGTGGGGACACAGACCTGACTGCTGGATCTGAAACTATACCATCTGTCCACATGGCTTGGAGACAGAGGCTCTATTCAAGAACAGGGTTCTTCTGCTCTGGGCAGGACAGAGGGGGGCCAACCATTGCCACATTTAAGTACTGACAGGAGACAGAGGGCAGGAGGGACTCTGTGCATGCTGAAACACTGCTGACCCTTGGACTCAAAAGAAGGGGTGAGCTCAGACTAGTGGAGGGTGCATCTGAGAACTCTTGTTATGTCTAACGTTCTGTAACTCTCAAGTGCTTTCAGATTAGACTGTAGTTAAGAAATTCCTTTGCTAAGCCTGTGCTCCTTGCTTTTCTGCCACTTTGTGTCCAGAGGGGTTACACTAAAAGCCCAGAGTGCCCACAGCCTAGGTGGAGCTTTAGGGAAGCATGTGTAAGTGAACGGGGAGCTCAGGAGAGACACTGCTTTCAAGGTCTAAGGCAGCTGGACAGTGGCATCCCATGTCCAAGGAAAGGCATCTGACAAGCAGTAGGAGCCTAGGGGTATGTCCTGGAGTTCCAGATCTAGAAACAGTGTGTCATAAACAGATAGTTAAGGGTTAATGTCTCTTTTACCTGTAAAGGGTTAAGAAGCTCAGTGAACCTGGCTGACACCTGACCAGAGGACCAATAAGGGGACAAGATACTTTCAAATCTTGGTGGAGGGAAGTCTTTGTTTGTGCTCTTTGTTTTGGGTGTTGTTCGCTCTTGAGACTAAGAAGGACCAGACGTAATCAGCTCTTTCAATCTTTGAATTCCGTCTCTCAGTTTCAAACTTGTAATGTATTAGCCAGGCAAGGCATGTTAGTCTTATTTTGTCCTAACTTATAAAGGTTCTTTTTGCTTTGGAAGGATTTTACTCTGTTTGCTGTAACGTTTGACACCTAAGGCTAGGGGCGGTCCCTCTGGTCTATAGGAATCCGATTACCTGTAAAGCATTTTCGCATCTGATTTACAGACATTACTTTTTACCTTTTCTTTCTAATTAAAAGCTTCTTTTAAGAAACTTATTGATTTTTCCTTGTTTTAGATCCAAGGGGATTGGATCTGGACTCACCAGGGATTGGTGGGGGGAAAGGAGGGGGATGGTAAATTTCTCCTTGTTTTAAGATCCAAGGGGTTTGGATCTGTGTTCACCAGGGAATTGGTGACGTCCCTCAAGGCAGCCCAGGGAGGGGACCAAGTTTTGGGGGAATAGAGAGTGCCCCAGACACTGGAATTCTGAGTGGTGGCAGTATACCAGATCTAAGCTAGTAATTAGGCTTAGAAGTGTCCATGCAGGTCCCCACATCTGTATCCTAAAGTTCAGAGTGGGGAAAGAAACCTTGACACAGTGACTAGACACTACCTGTAGCTAGTTGAGCTGGAATCATGTGGGACCCAGCGAGTGGGTCCACTCGCAACAACAAATTGGTGGCCATACAGTGGGGTCCTGAGCAATACAGTGGGGTACTGAGCCAGAGTAAAGCAACTGTAGTTTGTTCCATTTATATGGTTTTCTCCTGTGGTTTTTTCCCCATTCTCGAGGAGGCAGCACATCATCCCAGTGAGATAACACTAGGCATTGATAGCTTCTTTGTGTAATGATGCATTAAGGATGTGAGAACAATGAAGCTAAGCAAACAAGACAGTGCTTCTGTCAGACAAGTGACTGGCACAAGTAGGCTTAACCATCTGTTCCCAGTCACTTACCCAGAGGCAAATAAAGCAATTTTTTTTTTCAAATTAAAACCTTTTTTTAATCTGGTACTGAGCCCTTTAGCTTGAGTGAGAAATCATAGAAATTTAAGGCTGGCAGGGACCTCAAGACATCAACTAGTCCAGCCCTGTGTGCTTACGCATGACCAAGTAAACCTAGAAGGCCATTCCTGACAGGTGCTTGTCGAACCAGTTCTTAAAAATCTCAGATGACAGGGATTCTACAACCTCCCTTGGATGCCAATGCCTAACTATCCTTACAGTTCGACAGGTTTTTAATATCTTACCTAAAACACTCTGACTACAGATTAAGCCAGTTACTTCTTGTCCTACCTTCGGTGGACAAGGAGAACAGTTAATCACTGTCCTCCTTATAACAGCTCTTAACATATATGAAGACTGTTATCAGGCTCCTCTTCACTCTTTTCCCAAGACTAAACATGGCCAGTTTTTGTAACTTTTCCTTGGAAGTCAGGTTTCTAAACCTAGTGTTTGTGTTGCTCTCCTCTAGACTTTCTCCAGTTTGTCCACATCTTTCTTAACGTGTGGCACCCAGAACTGGACACAGTGCGCCAGCTGAGACCCACCAGTGCCAAGTAGAGCAATTACTTCTTGAGTCGTACATACAACACTCCTATTAATACATCCTAGAATGATTTTAACCTTTTTTGCAATGGCATCACATTATTGACTCATATTCAATTTGTGATTCACCATAACTCCCGGATCCTTTTTAACAGCACTACTGTGTAGACACTTATGCCCCATTTTGTATTTGTGCATTTAATTTTTTCTTCCTAAATGTCGCATGTTGCACTTGTCTATATTGAATTGCATCTTGTGGATTTCAAACCAGTCCTCCAATTTGTCAAGATGTAATCATGCCTTTGGGGATCATAACTCAGAATACCAAATTCAGGACAAAATAGGGCAGATACACCACTAAACTGGAGGTTATTCACCCATGAAATATACCATGCCAGCAACAAAAATAAACTTCTGTTTCACCACACGGGCTAATAAGTCAGAAAATCAGTTTCCTTAGGCATTCCAGTTCTTGTATCACTACCAAGAACATTGGATTTAAAGGTGAGTGGTTCTTTAAAACCAGTCTCACCAAACAAAAGGTTCTTCTGATCCCAAAGGACCAGCCACACACCCAGGTCACTATAAATCTCAGATCTTACTCAAAAATCACACTGTTGCCAATCCTTTAGTACCTAAAATCTAAAGGTTCATTTATAAACAGAAAAGTGAGAGTTAAAGTTGGTTAAAGGAATCAAATACATCAAATAATTGCAAAGTTCTTGGATCAGGCTTGTAGCAGTGATGGAATAAACTGCAGGCTTAAGTCAAGTCTCTGGTTGCTTACAAATCATTGGAAGGTCCCCAATCCCTTGGTTAGAATGCTCCCATTAGTATAAGTCCATAGTCCAGAGGTCTGAGCAGGAAAGAGGCAAAATGGAGGTGTTTCCATGGCCTTTACAGCTTTTGCCACGTAGAGGGAAAACCATTGTTTCAAACAAAGCCCTCAGCACAGCTGGTGAAAAATCACAGGTGGCAAGATGATGTTTGGCATCACCTGGGCAAGTCACGTCTATGCACAATTTCGCTTAGTCACAGCAGGAAGCCATTACCTATACTACAGATGGAACGTCCACAGGAAAGTCCATTTAGTGTAGATGGGCATCTCTCACAGTCGATTGTGAGTTAAGTGTCCCTGGATGAGCCACTTAATTTGAATAGTCCCTTCAAGATGTGCAGGTGTTAGTCCAGGAACAAACATTTGAAATCCAGGAATAGAGACAATACTCGTAGCTTCAAGTACAAAAATGACACATGCATACAAATAGCATAATCATATTCAGCAAATCATACTCTTTCCATAGACACCTTACTTTACAAGCTTTATACAAAATTTGTTGTAAATATATAATGGTGGTTGAAACAATGATCAGCATGGTCATATTTTATCAGATAAAGTCACACAATTCTAATCCTATCTTCCAAAGTGCTTGCAACCCCTCCCAACTTGGTGTCATTCACAAACTTTATAAGCATACTCTCCACTCCATTATCCAAATTGTTAATTAAAGTAATGCATGGTACCGGACTCAGGACAGACCCCACACAGGACCTCACTAGATAATGTCCAGTTTGACAGTGAACCATTGATAATTACTCTTTGAATATGGTCTTTCAACCAATTTCCACCCACCCAGTAATTTCATCTAGACCACATTTCCCTAGTTTGCTTATGAGACTGTTATGTGGGACTGTGTCAAACGCCTTTCTAAAATAAAGATATTTAATGGCTACTGTTCCCCTATCCACTAGGCCAGTAACCCTATCAAAGAAGGAAATTAGGTTGGTTTGAAATGGTATGTTCTTGATACATCCATGTTGGGAATTCATTATAACCCTATTATCTTTTAGGTGCTTCCAAATTGATTGATTAATAAATTGTTCCAGTATCTTTCCAGGTATTGAAGTTAGGCTGACAGGTCAATAGTTCCCTGGGTCCTCTTTCATCTCCTTGTTTAAATGGATGTGACTAGCATGGTGCAGTGTGAAAAGGTGATGAGCTGTATGTGTTTGGAATGGGCATAAAATACAAACAAGCAACTTTTTTCTGTCTCACTGGGACCAAAGACAGTGCTATATCTCGCATGGGTGCACACACTCACTCACTGCCAAAGGTCTGGCTTCTCCAATCAATGCTTCCTCTTCTGGGTCTGTGGTTCTTTTTCCCCTTGCTTAGCTCTTGTCACTGCAGTGTAACCAAAATGTTCACACCTGATGCCAAAAGTTAGGCACTGATAGCTATCTTCAGGCAACTAAATAAATGATCTGATTGGTCAGCGGTGCTGAGCACCTCGAGCTCCCATGGACTTCAGCTGAGTTGCAGAAATTCAGTGCATTCAGGTTTTGGCCTTTATAGAGGATTCTCCCCGTTACAACAGTAACGCCAAACTTTCCTATAAACATTTGGATAGCAATGTTACACTTGCTCACAGGATAAAGACAGCCCTGGAGTGGCTTCAAGGTTGTCCCTTTACTCTGGGATTGCTGACAATATGAGCCTTATCAAAGCCAGCAGCCGTCTGAGATAAAGCAAAGCCAAGTACACGCAAGAGGGTTCATTGATGTATTTTATATGTTGACTTGAAAGAACTGAGCTCTTGACCCATCTTGAAATTATTCACTCTCCTGTAGCATAGGAAATCTACTTTTCTCCCTCCATGTTGTCAGGGAAGAGTGCAGTCAGACACCAGGCACTGTCCTGAAGCTGGGCTATATGTAATAATGTATAGCAATGACCAGTATGAGGCAAACCTCAACTGAAAATGCATCACAAAGATGGACAAGTATAATTATCCTTCTTTTACAGACAGGCAAACTGAGCCACAGAGACGTAAAGTCGTAGAGTTTAATGGTAGAGGGGAACACCAGATCACATAGTCTGATTTCCTGTATATCACAGACCATCAGAGAGTTGCCAAACATCATAGAACAAGTTGAGCTGGAGAGAGAACCCAGGTCCTCTGTGTCCCTGTCCTATTTGTTCCAAATTAAGCAAACCTCTTGCCCGTGACACTACTATCCTTGGTGCAAAACTCACTATTATCTTGGACAAATTCCTTTTATTTTCCCTTTTGTGAAATATGACACAATGATATTATTTATTAAAGTGATAGACTTGGGTTGTTTGGGTCCAATGTTTAGGTTTTGTATAAAAAAAAATGGTTTTATAAAACCTCATTCCTTCATTTAAAACAAATGCATTTTAAAATGTAGGTTTGATTAACTTCTTTTTGTTGATGGTGTTACAAATGAGAGTAGGGAAATGGGGGTGGGTGGGTTTAAGTTATGACTTTTTCAGTTGAGCATGTACTGTAGCAAACTATGAAGTCACAGTGACAGTATATTCTCCATATGACCACAAGAGGGTGCACTAAACTGCCTCTGCCTACTACTGTACTGAGTCACATAGGCCAACTCCATTGCAAGAAAGGCTAGTAGAAAAATGTCTATCGAAACGGTCTTTCAAAGGAAAAGGAGGGTTTTGATTAAACACTTTTTTTTTTGTAAGAAGTATCTGCTTTTCATGAAGACTTAATTTTTTTGTCAAAATATTTTGGCCAAAAACTTTCTGGTTTTCAGCCAACCTTGAAAATATACATAGAAAATTTCAGCAGAAGCAAAAGTTTTCTATGTTGAAAATTTCCATCAGTAGGAACACTTTTTTCAGACCAGCTCTTATTGCAAATCTGTTTTTTATTACACTCGTGAGGAGAGACTAAAAGAGACACTGGAACAGCATGAGACAGGAAAAGAAAGATGTGAATGATAATCTTCTTCATGAGAGTTTGCCGGCAGAGGGAGTGTCTAGGGAAACACTGTACTATGGAGCATCAGTTCCAAAAGAGCTGCTGTGGAATGCCAAATAAACCACACAGAGAGAAAGAGAGAGAGAGAGGTAAAGCACACATAGGGAAAGGAGTAAAGACATGCATTTCGCTCCTAGATCCTAGCAGATAAACATCTGAATTCAGAAGAACACACATCAGCAAACATATGAAAACATGCATAGAGAACACCACACACACAAATATTTGGCACTTCCATAGCATTTTGCTTCTGAAAATTTAAAAGTATTTTGTAAACACTTATTGACCAAGCTAAAAACATAATAATAACCTTGAAACGTACAAAAGTAGCCTTATCTCCATTTTACAAAAATGAAGAAATTGATGCAGGGTTTAAAGGCCACATTTTCAAATACCTTCTATTTTTAGGTGCCCTGTTTTAGACACTTATGACCTGATTTTCAGAGATGCTTAGCACCTGCAGCTCCAGACCATTTCATCTGGTATTGGGGGTGTACTACTCAGTAATTCTGAATATCGACTCCAAAGTGAGTCAAGTTTGGGTACTGAAAATAAGAAGCCACTTTAAAAATGTTGACCTGAATAACACGCCTAAATACGCACAGGGTCAGTGATAGTGTTGGGAACAAAATCTGGATACACCTGATTCCCCACCTCTACTCTAGCCAGTAGACTATGCTCCCCCTCATTCATTTTCTAACCACTAAACCATGTTCCTCTCTGTGACAGGATAGTCTGTCTCTGTAAGGGTAGTAGGGCATAGCAGTCAGCCCACTATGTCCTGTGGTGTGGCTCTTTAAGATTTTGTGGCATCTGATATATAAGAGGTCCCAGGAGATATCAAATAGACAAGATAGAGGTAATATCTTTATTGGATCAACTTCTGCTGGTGGACGAGACAAGCTTTCGAGCTACACAGATCTTGTTCAGGTACAGAAAAATGGTAAAAGACAAAAATAGTTATTGGCAGAGAAGAAGCAGTCATGGGAATAGTGTTTGGAAGGAAATCCCACTACTGTTTCTTTAAGGGCTGGAGACCCGAAGCCTTGCAGAAGTGAGCTGGGCAAGGTTCCCTTCTCTCTCAGCCAGTTGGGATGAGCCTTGGGAAGGGGCACGGCATATACACTGCCTCTTCCCTTGTAACAGAAAGAGGTCTGCCTGGTAAACCCTCTGAACCTGAGGACCAATTGGAAAAGAGAGGCCAGCTGAAGAAGAAACTAGCTAAGGCCCTACAGCTGGCCTAATTTACAACGTCAGCTCCAGGAAAGAAAGCTGGTGGATTTTTGCCTTAGGGAGAAACAAAGGGATTGGCTGAATTATAACTCCAGCTCCAGGATGAGAGTTGATGAGGGACTCCTGTCTTAATGAGGGATACTAGAAGGACTGTTTGAAATACTGCCCAGCTGTTGCCAGAGAGGACACAGCATTGCTGGGAGCTGCTTTGAGGAAGCTCCTCAGTAGCTGGTTGGGGAAAAGTGCTGTTGAGCCACAAACACAAGGTTGGGAATAGGGGAGTTACCAGACCTGTGGAAGATGCTGACAAACAGGAAAAAGGTAGGAGCAGTAGAGAGAAGTGGTGAGGGATTGCAGGATCAGTCCTTGGCTGCCTTTGGAACCCAGAGGAGAGGGTGGGTGGGCAGGTAGGTGGGCCTGGTTTCCCCCTACCTCTCCTCCAGACCAAGAGGAAAAGGAAGTACAGGACAAAGGTCAAGAATGATGAGCCCCAGCTGGGGACCAAGGGCCTGGCATGCAGGCCTCTAGACTCTGAGTTTTCCTATTTTGGACTTTCCTGTTAACCCTAGAAAGCGATGGGACAGTGAAGTGATAGGGCTGGAGGGCTAGGCTATGGAAGCTCCACTGTTGCAGAACAGGTATGGACAAAGTGGTGCTAACATAACCACTACCATGCCATGGCCTGGTACAAAGAGAGATGCTTTGGAGGTGAGCATGCCCTGTGACAGCTCCCTCATCAAAGAGATACATGCTAGCATACATGTGCTAAGACATGGACAGATATGTAGAAAGGTGACATGAATGGTCCTGGATTATTAGGCATATACAAGGGCATGTGCGTACAGAGCAGTATGGACAATGATTTAAAATGTGTAGATTATAAATCCCTTTAGGTAGAGATTGTGCCTATCTCTGGGTTTTGTACAGAACAAACACATCGGCAGTGTCATCAGATACAAGTAATAATAAACCCTGCCATGCAGGCTACAAGCAAAAGGTAAATTCAGTCTTCAGGGCCCATTCCCTCCTTTGCCTCTCTATTGAGGCTTCCAGCAAGGAAGTCAATTGTAGTGGTTGGTTTTTGTAATATGGACCACCCATTCTGCTCACTAGGGATCTGATCCAAAGCCCATTGACATCAGTGGAAATACTCCCATAGACTTCAGCGGGCATTGGATCAGGCCCAGGAATCAGGATAGAGATACCTTTCTGGTATGTAAAGCCCCTGGAGGGCCTTAATCAAGAGCCCCTCTCAGAGAGTTCATGTATCCCGGTGATGACAAGAGATGCAGCCCTCCTGGAGTCAGAGCAGCACCTAAATGTGAAGGAATGGTCTTAGTAACCAGACACTCAAAAGAGAATTGTGAAACCAGAAAGGAACTTTCCAGCAAGCTGATAGCTGCCTGAGGGGTTAGAGCCAGCTCTGCTTCTGGTATGGAAGGTCAGGCAAGTGGCCAGCTGAGATGCCTATTTTTCACACTCAAACCCCTTTAATTTGTCATATTCACCTGTTATGTCCTGTCTAGCACTTAGACTGTAAATGCTCTGGGACAGGGAATGTCGTCTTCCTGTTTCACACCTAGCACAATAGGCCCTCCTCCTTGATTGGAGTTCCTAAGTACTACTGTAATATTTAAAAATGGGTCAAATTCTCAGCCAGTGTGCCAGCCAGTTGAAATCGATGGAGCCTCCCTGATTTATACCAGCTGAGAGTCTGCCTAATAGCTCATCTGATTACTTCTTACTGTACTGAAGATATCCAAGAACAGAAGATTAAAATGGAAACCTAGCACCACACAAAGATAAGGAATTTAGCCTTTAAAATCTTCAGGGTAATGTCTGGAAAGGAATATTTAAGCCCAGGCTGTCTCCTGGCTGTGGCTCGCAGAAGGGTCCTCTGACTAGGTGGAACTCAGAAGAGCAGCCTGGGTGAGTAATGAAGTAACATAGCTGCACGTACACTCACACTCCTCCTCTTGCCCTTGCCCTCCGGCTGACACTACAACAGGATTCCACTTCCCAGCTGTCTGTCTGGGTGCTCACAGCCTGCAGAGACCTGCTTGTTGGATCAAATGTGTGCTCTGCCTCTCTCCAACTCCTCTTGTCTTTTTATCTTAGTATCTGGCTTGCCCCATATCTTCCCTTTCTCTTCTCTCTTTCTTGATCTAGCATCACCTTCCCTTGCTTGCTTCTTCACTCAGTACTTCCCCCTTTTCTCTTTCACCTCTCCTTCCACTGAGTTCTGCCTTTCTCTTGTGCAGATCCATCTCCCTTTTCTCCCCTGCCTTGTGTCCATAGGTGTTCCTTCTTTCTTCCTTACACATAGTGGCACTCTGCACTGCTGCGCTAGGATATTCTCAGATCCATTCAAATCTCAGCTGCCATATGGCTTTCTGGGCTACAGAGCAACATAAATAATGTATCATTTAAATAACTGTCCTATCAAATAAATAAATATCTATATATCCATCCTCCCAGTTAAGTGTATTTACAATACCGAATTGAAGATGTCCAGGAATCAACTGGCAGGCAGCAGGATTGAGCTGCTATTAGAAGAAAGATAACTTTCCTTCCTAAATTGTCAGGATGCTTTGAAGGGGGTGCTGGTGGGGGAGCCTATTTCCATAATCCAGAGGAATTAATGAACTTGAAATCCAAGAGCAGCATGGCCCCAGCAATCACTACTTGCTGATTGGGGGGCGGGGGGGAAGGCGGGGAGGGTTGGTTGATGAATAGAAGTAGTTGCATGAAGGAGGAACCTCCTTTAATATGCGGAACACTGGGAGTGCACCGAAAAGGATTAGCTGGAGCAACTATTAAAGCCAGGATGTACAGGCTAGACACTGCAGTAACTCCTGTTTAGCACCCGAGGTAGATTTATCCTAGTGCTTGAGAAAGCAAGTAGAAACTAAAACCAGCCATCCAGCTTTGCATGAGAAATTTAAAAGTAGGTTAGCAGAGAAAATGAGCCAATACAACAATGAAAAGCAGCCAGGAGGCACAACAGTAACTACTGCATTGTGCTTACGAAGCTAAAAATGTAAAGATGAATAAATCCCCAGGCCTGAATAGCTTATGTTCTGAAATATTCAGAAAAGCTGGGCCTGGGCTGCATAGATTGAAGACAGATTTAAAGGTAAAGTGTGTTCATGCCCATCATTTTAGTTACACCCATTGGCTAGTGTCTGTCTGAAGTTTGGTTCCCCACATCTGAACTTCTTTCAGATTTGGGTGACTGCTGCTTGGGGTCAGGTCTATTTCTGATACTGAGAGAACACTGAGCTTCTGGTGGCTACTTCATTAGTTTGCTAAGGCATATTGAAACAACACAGACAACATAGTGGATAGGGTACTGGGCTTCAAGTCAGGAGGTCTGAGTTTATTCTTGTCTCTGTCACTTACTTGCTGTGGGGTCTTGGACATGTCAAGTTACTAGTCTGTGCCTCAGTTTCCCTACTTGTCAAATGAAGTTAATGGGAGTGGCTTACCTTTGTGAAGTCCTGTGAAATGTATGGCTAAGAAGTGCCAAGTATTATTTCTATGTACTACATCATGGACCAGACAATCTCTGATTTAAGTGCACTGAAGTCAGAAAAGTTACACAGTGATTGATTTAGTCCTATGACTAAAAGGATCTTTGGATCTAAAAGGCCAGATCTACTCACTTCAGTGGAGCTATATAAACTTACATGAGCTGAGGAGCTGGCCCTGTGTCATTTAAAAGCAAAAAACAGGTGCCGTTGCCCATCTCGACTTGAATAAACCCTTGAACCATACACAAATGGTTGGTGCGGGGGTGGGGTTGTTTTGGGCTTTTTGTCAAATATTGAATAAAGATAGCAAGCTGGTTAAATTGGCAGGTAATTATCATTATCAATGAGTGGTAGCGTAGGGAAGCCCACAGTGGGCTGCTTCTTTTCAGTGTGGTGTTTAATAACAGTTGTGCCTTCAGAGTAGCAGAAAAATTGGAAATGTTATTAGCTTGAGCAACAGAATGGATTGTTTTTGGAAAGAGATTTAAACACATTAGGGGAGTGGTCTAGCAAATGGCTACCACATTTATGTGAGAAAATGCACAGTGCTGCACAGCAATGGCTTTTCAACTGTCAGTATTAAAACCTTCCACTAAAACTGCCTGTTTGAGGAGCTGTCCCTGTTTCTAGATGTTCTGCTGTGGCAATAGTTATTGAAACTGTCTTGTCAAGACTGGAACTGCTGATCTCTCCATAATGTAGTCTGGAAAGGACAAGAAACACCATGCTTAGCAGGAGGCACAATTCTCCACTGTGTCCATGTGAGCACCTCCAGGTACCCCAGATCACATCTGAAACATCTTCTGAGCAAGGCTCAGGACTTTGCTTGGTTTTGTCCTTACATTGCTGAGTTTATGTTGCTTTTTGTGGGGTTAACTTATTGCACTTATGGATACGTTCTGTTTATTGTCTGAGCTAGGGTATCGCACCTGTTCTGGGATTTATTTTGGCAAGCTGCCCATTTATTAATTACATTTTTAGTGGGTTTTTTCTTATGAGTGGAAGGTTGGCCTTGCGGGTTAAGGCATTGGACTGAGACTTGAGAAATCTGGGATAAATTGTGCACTATCATAGAACTCCTGCATGACATTGGGCAAGTCATTTAAACTCTGCACCTCAGCCTCCCATCTGTAAAATGGGATAATATTACTTGTCCATCTAAATCAAGAGCTTTTCAGGGCAGGGAATGGCTCCTACTTTATATACGTACAGCATCTTGCAGAGCAGGGGCCTGGTCTCAGTTGTAGTCTTAGATAATAAAGTGCAGATGAGATTGGAGGAATAGGCTTCTAAAAGTGTAACTTTCCTGTTAATAAGGATTACTACTTTACTCACATGCAGCACTCATCACCCAAGGAGCTCAACACCTTTCCCATGTGATCATTATCCCTTCTTCTGCAGATGAGAAAACAAAGGAGCAGAGAGGTAACGTGACAGATTGTGGAAATTGGGAGTAGAACCCAGGCTTTCTGCCTCCCAGTCCTTGGCTATCAACACTCTTACTGCCTCTGGAGAAAGTAACTTGCCCAGCAATAAGACATGAGATAGCCCCCAGCAATGAAAAGTACAATTTTTATTTTTCATTAATATAGCTGAGCGCAACTAATTCACAAATTAGGATAGCAGACATTTATCAGCTACACTTAGGACACTGATTCTTTAAGGTCTGTCCCTAACCTTTTTCACTGAGAGGAGATTCATTTATTTAAATTCCTTTTCTCTTTTTTGTGCCAGTGGACCAAGCAATTGTTTGGAAGCATATTGTTTAGGTGCTGCAAAACAGGTCAGTCGATGACAAGGTTGTATCAAATAGAGTATTTGAAACCAAAGATGGGAAGGTATTATCCCATTGGGTAAGGCTTTGGTGGGATTTACATCCAGTTACAGGGATCTTGGGTGCAATCCTGTGCCCCCTGAAGTCAATGGGAGTTTTGTTATTGAGGTCAGTGGGTCCAGGACTGGCCCTCAGGTTGGTCGCATTCTGGACAAACTGTGAGGGGGTGATTGTGCCACCTCAGTTCCAACCTCAGCTAGGTGGCAAGGAGGGCCAGAGTTGGGCCGGGTTGACATTGTAGTTGCTATCTTTACTCATATAATGCCTAGAGAAAACCCCTGAGGTTGGGACCCCATTATGTTAGACCAGTGGTTTTCAACCCCTGCCCCCCTTTTGCAGACCCCTAAAAAAAGTCAAATGGTGGTGTGGACCCCTTTTGAAATCTTACACATAGTCTGTGGACCCCCTGGGGTCTGCAGACTACAGGTTGAATACCACTGTGCTACACCCTGTACAAACACCCTGTAAGAGAGTCCCTGCCTTGAAGAGCTCAGAGTCTAAATACACAAGACCAGTGAAGACATGGGGAAAAGATTATATTCTCAATCATCAAATGGGGATCAGAGGCACAGACTTGCCCGAAGTCACATGGGAAGTGTCAATGGTAGAGCTGGGAACTGAATCCAGAATCTGAACAAGTTTCTCTGAAACATACAGCTCTGCCTCACATCCTTTAATCATCATCCTGAGTCCTAGTCCAGTTCCTTCAGCCCTTTCTCTCCAGCTTTCCCTTTTTTTCTCTGCATGCTTAATCCTCCATGACACAGGCTCTTCTGAGCAGAGCTATTGTTCTACGGATGAGATATCACCAAAGAAATATTGAGGTTTGCCCTGGAATTCAGCTGTTCAGAGAACTTACATTTCTGAACCAACTGGAAAATCCAGGTAGGGCCACCCCCCTTCTTTGAACTCTCACCCTGAATTGCAATGCAAGATCGCTGCAGCAGGATTACCATGATACTCTCATGCTGTTTCCTAGATTAGACTGCTCAAGCAGCAGGCACCTCTCATAACCAGGTTGTGGACGGTCATCCCTAGTGGTCAGAGCAGGAGCCAGGTACTGGGAGGTCAGAGTCCAGGGTAGGCCACAGTGAGTCAGGTGTCAGGCAGGGTCAGAAGCCAGACTGTAGGGTCTCCCATGAGCAGGGTCTGGAACAGAGACAGGCAGGAAGTCTGTGTTGCTACTCAGACAGCTCCCCTTTATGGCTTCCCTGTATATATACTGGTATCAGCCAATGAGGGAGGTGTCTGAGGCTGCCACCCTGATCCTGCTGGGCAGTACTTCCTGTAGCACCCAGTTACACAGAGTGCTCCCACTGAAGACCAGCCTAACCCTCTTTTGGCAAGGCGGAGGCATTGGTGACCCTGAACCATAGTTCCAGCCCCGTAGGTTCTAATGATCTATCAGGAGGTCACCCCTGGAGAACAGGATGGGGAGAGAAATGATTTTTCATGTTGAAATATTTTCCTTCCCACCCAGATGGAGAAGCTAAATAATAGCACCCAGGGGCTTTGGATCAAAGTTCTGCAGCTGGACTAGCTTAGCTCTCCTTCCCAGAGCATGAACACTTCCATCCACAAAGAACATCCGAGCAGGTCCTTACTGTTCCACAAGAGGGCAGCAGGGCACAGAAACCTAGCAAAACAACTTACCTGTTCACACCCGGAGCTCTTCGCTTGTCACCAGTAACAGATTATTTCATTGCCGTTTCTTAATGTCTATCCATCTGCTTGTCCATGGGGAAATCTTGAGGTGAGCACAACTGAATATCAGGCTTCTTCTATGTGGGTTTTAAACTTCAGGCATCTAAGTTGGAAATATTTGATTCCAGTGTTCAATGGTCGCCTGTGAATACTTACATTTTAAGCTGGGATTGTTCACTTCACTATGATGAATAGTGAAGGCCAGGAAAGTTGGTTGTTTTTAAGGGATGGGGGTGGGAGTAGGGGTGTTCTGCTTGTTTTTCTTTAACATTAGAAATGTCAAGTTTGGTCTTCTCTGGTTTTCCTGGTGGATTTCTTGTGTGGCTTGTAGAGTAGCTGGTGTTTAGAATATGGCACACAGAGCACGTCTGCTTCCAGTCTCCACCCTGCCCTGATGACAACAGGGAAGCCAAATGTAGAAAACTGAGGGAACTAATATGAGACTCTATATAATGAACACTATGATTCAGTGTAGTTTACATACATTATGAACTGAAGTGGTGTATGCATCAGAGTGGAAATGGCTACTGAGCAAGAATATCTTATTTCTGAAAAATTATGGAAGACTAAAACTGATACAGGCAAAGCAGACTAAGTGATTTAGCCACGCAACTCCTATTGAAATAATGGAAGTTGCGTGGCTAAATCACCTGGCTGGCTTTGAATATTGTAACCTAAATTCAGACATCTTAAATAGTAACCCATCAATGTAGTTCTGACCATATTGACTGTGCAATAGCTAGAATAGTGGGCAAAATGCCAGCACAAGTAAGTTGTCAGGATCAGATGATCTAATATTACATTGATAAACAACATTTGTATTTTTATTCAAAATTAGATTAAGAAATTAAATTTAGACTGACCAAGAGTTAACCAAACCATTGAAACACAGATGAAATGGGTACTAAATATGACTTATGTTCAAATAAAATGATGGTTAAGGGATGTGGGACTAAATTATTTTTCAAGGAAAGCCAGTTAAAATTTCTGCAAACCAGGCCAGTGCCTTACTCACTGAGTCATGCTGGGAATCAGCAACTAACAGTACTAGCTAGAAAAGGAAGGAATAGCTTCTGCATTTTTGTTCCTGGCTAGTGGGCTCCATCTTTTGTGTATGTATCTAAAATGACGTGGAATGAAAATTTTGTGAGGAACATCTGGTGACAATCGTAACACATCCTAGAAGAAGATGGGCATTTGTCCCTGTTTAGAGGCTAGTCCACATGAGGTTTGTGTATTTTTTTCCAGCTTAGTCTTTTTCTCAAGTGGTAGAAGTTCAGGGGTAGGTCCCAGGAACAAACGTCACTGTCAGATCAAGCAGGATCAGTTAAAACATTTGATCCTTTATGGCTCTAGACTTGGCAAGCTGGTCAACTAAAGGGTCAGAGAATGTCTACAGACTAGTGAGCCGACCACCTAATTGACCACGGTCAAATATTCCAGCAAAAATGCCTTGATATAGGGAGCTGCCTACTTTTTTTGATTGCATCATGGAATGGTTGAGAAATAAGCTAATATCATTCTGGAGCATATTAACAGACATGTCATGTAAGACATAGGAGGTAATTGTCCCACAATTTGGCATTGGTGAGGCCTCTGCTGGAATACTATACCCAGTTGTGGGTTCCACACTTTAAGCAATATGTGGACAAACTAGAGAGATTCCAGAGGAGAGCAACACAAATGATAAAAGGCGTAGGAAACCTGACCTATGAAGAAAGGCTTTTTAAAAACAAAACACACACTAGGTATGGTTAGTCTTGAGAAAAGACTGAAGGGGAACCTCGTAACTGCCCTTAACATATTTGATAACCATCCCCTTTATAACAATCTTCAGTTATTCTCCACATCAACTGAAGGTAGGACAAGTAACCTGCAGTAAGGAGATTTAAGTTAAGTATTAGGAAAAACATTCTAACTACAAGGATAGTTAAGCTCTGGAAAGGCTTCCAGGGGAGGATGGAGGTTTCCATCATTGGAGGTTTTTTAAGAACAGGTTACACAAACACCTGTCAGGGATCTTCCAGGTTTACTTGGTCCTGCTGCAACACAGGGGGATGGATTAGATAACCTCTTGAGGTCCCTTCCAGCCCTACATTTCTATAACTTTTATTTTACTTTTGTTAGAACTTCATTTAATTGTTTTGTATTTGAGTGTATTTGAGTTAAAATAACTCAGTTAAGTAACTTGTCTCTCATAATTAGGCATAAATACCTATCTAAGGTTAAACCTATTAGAGACCATAGTCTTGTGGTATCAAGTATCATAGGGGTAGCCATGTTAGTCTGGATCTGTAAAAGCAGCAAAGAGTCCTGTGACACCTTATAGACTAACAGACGTATTAGAGCATGAGCATTCATGGGATGCATCCGACAAAGTGGGTATTGACCCAGGAAAGCTCATGCTCCAATACATCTGTTAGTCTATAAGGTGCCACAGGACTCTGCTGCTTTTATAGTCTTGTGGTGGTTTTTCATTTTTTGTTAATGTTCTAATAAATTAGTGCTTTAAAATATTTGACTTGTTAATTGACCAATTCTTTTGAACTGGTCAAATGGCAAGTCCTATATAGATAAATATCCCACTCCTAAAAATCAAGATTTGTCCCAATGTTTATGGGAGGAGGGACCGGGGGTGGGGGGAGTGTCACCAAATTAGATTTGATACCAGCTAACCAGCAGGTGGTGCTGGGTAGTAAATCTAAACAATACAGTTATGAATGTATTTGAAAGGATTATTTTGCAACATAATCAGTTACCCTGTGCTGTGGCTAATGTACCACCAGCAGCTTTTCAGAGCATTATGGATTTAGATAGAATGACTAAAAGGGGTCATATGTTATCTGGATAATATCCTAGTTCTGGGAGAAACCACAAGTGCACTTGTGTAATTTGGAAGCTGCGCTGAGCAGCCTACATGATTAGGGGATGAAGTCTATGGGTGAAGAGTTCAGAAGGCAAATGTTAGGTTTTATTTCAACATATGTTATGTACCTTATTTAGGATTCAGAACTGATGCTGTAGGGTTTGAAACCATTGAAAATATAACATCTGTGAGCTAACACCATATGAACTTTCCTGATATAAGTAATCTATGGGGAAAAAACTATGAAGAGAATAAAATTAGAACTATGAAGAGAATAGAATCCTGGAGTAAACTGTAACTAGAATATTAAACCTTGGTAACAATTCCAGGACAGCCAAAGCATTCTAATGACGTAATAATTCCAATTTGTTTCATTGGATGAAGGTGTCACTCAGTGATTGTCCTGCTGGGAGAGTTCTCCCTCTTTTGATCATGTAGGTTAAATTAGAGCTTCATAAATTTGTGGTGGTTTTTCTAAATGCTCTGTGGCCTTTTATACTATCCTTCCAAACACCACACTGCCCCTGATTTCTAACCCCTCCCTCCCCACCCCACACCCCAAACACTATCTCAGTAAAGACTTTCCCTTCTGTCTTCAAGCAAAGTCCTCTGAGTCTCATAGGCTTGTCTGATCCCTACCTGACAAGCCTTATGGGCTGTCTATACTTCTTGCTTCCAAATCTCGTCCCTGTCACTTTAGTTTTATGTTGTGCCTAGTCACAGCTTGGGTGTACAGGAGCCTTTTCCCTTCTCACTCCCACCTCTGAAAGGTCCATAATAGTAGCTTCCTCCTGGAGCATCCAGGAGTGCAAATCACCCCAAAATGGGGGAAATGTGGGGGTCATGGCTGTGCCATCCCCTCCACAGTGGTGCACCAGATAAGAAGGCTGCACAAGGAGCTGGGGAAGGGATTGTGCCTCAGGCATAGTCTCTCCCACCAGTGCAGTTCTACTAGGGTAATATTAATTATCAGATTCTTTGTAGTGTCTTAGGACCCAACTCACCCTTGACCTAAACGTCACTTAACTTAATGATGATGATGAACAGGGTAGAAGCAATAGCAGAATTTTGTTCATCTGTCTCAGTTTTGGAAGCTATTCATCCTGCCCTGAATGCTTCAGTCCAATTATTCAAAGGCAAATCTACTCCTGACCAGAGTGTAATGGGAGAAGGGACACTCAGCATTTGCCAGTAACCCAGAACATGATTGTAGATTGGGGGAACAAGGGAAGGGAATAGGCTGTCAAAGAGACTCATTAGAATCTCAGAAAAATGGGACCTGTCTAGGTTTTGATATTTTTAGTATGGCAGGTGCTCTGTGGAAACTTGAAGAGAAAGGAGTTAATCAATCCAGCATCTTGATCGACATTGGCAGGCTACTGAAGACACTCACATGGCTAAAATCCAGTCCATTACAGCACTGTACAAACATGAGCCATGTGTTGAGGGGAAGGTACATATTGACTTCCTGGCTGGCACTGCAGGAGTTCCAGGACTTTGCAGAGGCCTCTCTCAGATCACTCCATCAGGGCATGTAAGAGAGCCACCCCTATTATGTCACCCATCCTGAAATCCATGGGACAGTGGTAAATGAGACCCATGAGAAATGGAGCTAACAGTGTAGAGTCCTTGGTGCAAGGAACATTAGTTGATTTATCCATAGTATTTATTTTTAATTTTGTAAGAGAAGAATTGTTAATCTTCTCTCAACCACAAACTGTTCTCTTTAACAATATAGCAGAGGGTTAAACTGGAGCTTGTGTAGAACTTTCAACTACTTAGTCCCTTGGAAAGAGGCTGAGATTGGAAATGTGCAATGAGATTCCCTCTGCTGGTGTATCTGAAGTTCAAAGGGAGACACTTTGCGTCAGGCTAGCCCAGGCAGTATTTAAGCAAATTTGTTTTGAACAATGAGTCAGTTCCTGCAACACTAAATAAAAGATCCTGTTGGACATTGACCTGACTCAATGCTTGACCCACTGAAAGCTAGGGAAAAGTTCCACTGACTTCAGAGGGGGAACAGGATCAGGCATTTAATGGACAGTAGTGGTGAGCCCCTGCACATCTTGGTGACTTCAGTGGGATTTGTGAATACTGGTGCTTCTGTGAATCAGACCATATTTGTATAAATGGAGACATCTTCTAACAAAACATACGCATTTTAATTACTTACTAGATGCTCTTGTGACACATAAGGCAACTCAGTCTCTCCACCTTCACCAGTCTGATGCCATGTTTCTTGCTCTGCTATAACCTGTTCCCATGACATCAGCATCTTTCTCAGTGGTTTTCTTATGTCATCTGTTCTCCTCCTCCTTTCTGTTTTCCCACCAGGGCTTTTCACCTTCCCAGTCAAGAGCTAGGAATATAATTTTTTTGACATCCATGCAACATGTCCAGACCACTTCAGCCTCCTTTCGGCAATCATTGTCTTTACAGTTTGCTGTCCAGTCCTTCGTAACACATCAGCATTGGGTACTTTATCTCACCAGCAAATACCAAGTATTCTCTACAAGCATCTCTGATGGGATGCATTAAGTTAATTGTTGTGGGTTACTAGCGTTTGCCAAGTTTCAAAAGCATATAACAATGTGGGGTATCAATAGCATTGTATAAATTTCTTGGTTCTTGTGTGGATCTCCTTATTTTTACAGATATTTGCCAGTCTTAAAATGCCAAGCATTCTAATTAAGTCAGAGGAATAAATTAAGAAAATGAGGACAAATTCAAACTTTTATGGAAGAGAACACAACTTCATCGAAGGCAAGAAAGTTGTATGTGCTTACACTAAGCTGGGATTTGGCATAATTATTTTAAAATTATTCTAACACAAATCTCATTAAGGAGATTTCCGATAACTGGTCCTCTGACAGCAGAAATATATTCTCTGTGGAAAGAGCTTTGTCAGTGCATTGTGTAGCTCTGGAGGGAAACAGACTGAGATCAGACAAATATGGACTCTAATATGGTCACATTATAATTTATGGTTGCTAGCCAAACTCTTCATTACAATGTGTAGGCTTTTCATAGCAACTATGGATTGGAAAGCACGGATGCTAAAAGAACCTAGCTGAATGTTCAGATTCCTGGTGGTTTGCAGCACTGGAAGTTAGAAAAATAATCTTTAGACTTGGAAAATTCGGGTTGGGGGGAAGGGAGAGTAATTAGAATGGCATGTTATCTTCACTGGTTTGTTCTTCTGCATTTTATCTATAGTCTCCACTCTAACTAGAGATGCTGCAATTCAACAGTACCTCAACCTCTCTACTCTTCTCACTCACACACTCCAGGGTCTGGCAGGTGATTCAGATACACCGGCTCTGAAAGGCTGGATGTCATTCAGGCTATATCCTGCAGGAGACTCAAGAAAAGGTGTGTTTTCAGGGCCTTACCTTAAGCAAAGCGGTCAGAAAAAGAGTTACTGGGTCTGATTCTTCTCATACAGCTTTTGTGCCACTGTAACTCGATTGATTTCAATGGAGCTACTTCTGATTTGCATTGTTGGAAATGAGATCTGAAATCAGCGTTGTGTTTAACAAACAGATGATTTGTTACATTTTGCTAGTGGGAATTTCTTCTGCATCCAACTGTCCCACCAGATTCACTCGTCTGAAGAAACAGTGTAACTAAAAAATTCAGGAATAATTCTTCAGCCTCCAGTAAGAATGTAGACCGCATTGCATAGCATCACTTCTCTGTTTATTTATACCCTCATCTGTGGGTAGAATGTCAGCCCATACTATGGCTATTGGACCATAGAACAAGCTCTTGGGGAGATGTGAAACAATGCCCGTTTGGCATTCCTAGCATTATCTTGATGAGGCAGGCGAGTCTATAAATTATTGCATGCAGTGGGATCCATGCACCACTAGTGTAGTGGAAGTGATGCACAATGCCTCTTTCCATAATTGTGCATTGAGATTTTAACTCCAGAAAACTAGTACCAGCATTCATACACTCAGACTCTGGACCTAATCTAACCCCCTAGGAGTCAGTGGAAAGGATGGTTGGGTTCATAGATCAGGGACCAAGTAAGAAGATGCATCCCTCAGCCTCTTGAGTACAATAGACTCTACTAGCCATTGTGCTATCACCACAATTCAGACACACACAATCCACTAGTGTTTCACATTGATCTGCCTCTTTCCCAAGCCAACCCTGCATTGTCACTTTCAATGTGTACTCTGTAAAAGTAAACATTTTAAAATGAGACATTTCTTTACAGGTGTAAACAGGGACACAGCTGCCTAAAAAAACCAGTCTAGTTAGTCATCCTGTGTGGTGACAGGAGATAGAAGGAAATTGTGAAAGGAAATTGCATCTCAGGTGCAGTAATTAGCTGGGCAGTTATCACCAAACAATGGAGGATTATATGGAGCCTGAGGAATGTGGAGATAACTTTTACCTTTCCAAACAGGAGGGGACTGAGTTCTGCTTTATTGCCTAAGAAGTAGGTCAGGAGGAAGTGATCCTTCAGTTCACATTCAGCTCATAATTATTTCACATGTAGAAAGCAGCACACTCCCCGTCTAGGGGAAAGATGAAAATTGCTTCTGGTTTCACCAGACAGCCTTTTGGAAGAAAGATCCTCCACTCACTAAGAAACAACATGCATATTTTAATACCACAGTGAGCATCAGTGCCAACCACAACTGCCTCCAACATGACCTTTTAACCAGCATTTTCACTGTTCTCATCATCCCCACCAGAATTCAGCATTTCCATGAAATCTCCACTAGCAAAGCCACAGCACTGCTCTCAACAAAAGCACCACACAAACATACTGCATCACCTTCCCGGTTATGAGGCAGACCAAAACAAGAAATACATAACAATTCCCATTATGGAAACCAATAACTCTCCTTTGTGGCAGTACTGGAGAAACTATTTGTACCTAGCAGAAACCTACATAAAAGAAAAACACATATTTCCCACCCTGTCCCCCGCTCGGCAAGAAATTCAAAAAGAGATTTGTATCTTAAAAGAAGTTACTTTCAGCATGCATGTATGTCTGAGTTAAGGCTGCATGGTAGTTTATGAAGCCTTGAGTGTGTTAAGCATGCTGTAGAAGGAGGATAGTAATAGGAAAGAACTGATAAGTTTTGTATTGGGGTAGGTAGACAGAAGTGTAGTTCTTGATCATAACTCTGTATTGCCTAGCTTGTCAGTGTTTGAGGGAAATGTTATTAAAGTATCCCAGAGCACCCATAACTTACCTTAAACAAATTTTTTCTTGAGACTTTCCCTAATTTTTAAAGAAACTAAATTGGTGATGGGTGCGAGGGAAGGAATATAAAAAGCAAACTGTCATCATTCTTTGTAAGCGACGTAGTGAATGAACATGGCAGCTGCAGTGCAAATTCGACTAGGGAGAAATGTGAACATTAGATTAAATGTGCCCATGTAAACTGAATCTGCTGTCATGTGTAAAAGAGATGGACTCTAAAGCATGTCACCATTAGTTAAAGCAGCGTTTTTCAAACTGGTGACACTAAAGTAAACAGGGCCATTGGAATTTGATGAATCTGCTGCTATGTATCTGCACAGGTGGCAGCCTATGAAGCAACATTAATAATAATATGGCCATTTCAAATTGGTGCAAATCTGTTACTAAATAAAAATCATTGTTCTCAAATTCTCAAATGGAAAAAATATAAATGTGGTATCTACTGTAAAGGTCACACAAACTAGACCAGAAGTTTAATGTGGAGTCTTCATATGTATAATTTCCAAAAGGTTTCCAAAATAAGTGAGATAAGGACCCAATATTAAAAGCCATCTTTTCTTATTTCCAAAATACTTCTCTACAGATTCCAACTGCACAGAAAAATAAAAGCCCTCTTGTAGTCTATTTCAGCTTTTTTCCTGTAGTAAAATATTTAGCAGGTATCAGTTTCCCCTCATGTTAAACACAATTCTCTTGCACAGTCTTACAGGCTTTGTCTTCGCTGCCAAAAAAAAAATTCACATCAAGACAGCTATTTCATCTTAACTAGCAATGTAAAATCTGAGTGGGAATAAAGCACTATAGTTTTTACCCTGACATAGCTAGTTGAGGTCAATCCCCAGTGAAGGGTACAGGATTGACTTCAACTAGCTATGTCAGGGTAAAAACTATAGTGTCTTGTCTCCAATGAGATTTTACCTTGAGTTAGCTACGATGAAATGGCTATCTTGATGTGAAACTTTTTTTTCTTTTTGGCAATGAAATCAAATCTAACTATGGTTTTGTTATTCCTACACTATAATACTATGCATAAGTACACTCCCCAACAGTCATTATACTGCCTGCAGTGGTAATATAAAATATTTCTGGGATGAATCAGCCAGTTGTTGAAACTCAGGATTGTTATTTCCTTTCTGATCAGCTGTCTCACCTGTGCATGTCACCATTAGCCAGACCCTTCCACACACAGTGTCTCATATCTTTAGCTTTTCTACCTACTCTCTTCTCCACAGGTAGAACAGCAGCCGTTTCCCAGTGTAGCTATTTTTCTCATGAGCACAGACAGAAGAAAACATCCATTTAGGCCCAGACCCTGGAAGTTAGGAGCCTAAATACCTTTAAGGATCAGGGCTTTAGTCTCTTTGTCATTGGCCACTCTGTGGGCCCTGCTGAAATTCAGTAGCTTTCTACCCCAGCGCCAAAGACACCCAGTTGCTGCTTCACTGCATTCATCCAAGGTCATAGCTGGGTGGTGAAACAGTGGAATCCCCTCTCTGATGGCATGATAGAGGGGTGGCTGAGCCAAATTTGAGTGGCATTGTGACCCTGTGCACAACATGGCAACACCACTCAAATTTGGGGTAGCCGTGCAGGTAATCTGGGTCCTCTCTTTAGAAAAATTCTAGGGTTTGCCCCTGCTCACCGCATTCAATCAGGGCCAGAGTTCAGTAACAAAGCAACAACAAGACGGTGACCTCATCCTTTTTTTTTTTTTTATATGTTCTGTGCTGCTTGCTTCAATAAACAAGATGTTCCAAATTTCATTATAGATGATCTTGCTGTATCAACCCACAGCCAGAACTTTTTCTGGTAAAATTCTAATTCACCCATAGCTCATGAGGGGCGACACCTGGTCAGTCATTGCCATTAATAACTGGAAGACCTCCAGAAGGTGTGATGGGTAAGCACTGAAAATTTGGATGCTTTTCTGAGTCTTTCGGGTCTTTTCTCTCTATTCTCACCTTTGTTCCAACAACTGTATCACTGGGAATAACAACAAATGTTTGAATGATCTCATAACTAAGCAGCTCTTGATTAATGGGTGGATGGGAGGCACTAAGAAATGGTATTAATGATTAGTATTAATGATTGTTTGTGATGCCTTTGAGCCAGTACTGAACCTATGTCCCACTATAGTGCGAAGAGATGCTAGAAGCACTGTATTTTTGCTGAATGGTTAAAGCAGGGGCCTAATTTCCTGTGATCATTATTCCAGTGCAATTTTTGTAAGAGTTGGCATGTTAATCACAGGACCCTGGCCAAATTTCACTCACGTACACTATTTAGTTTCTGCCTCAGTTATATCTGAAATTTCACCAGAATGCTCTTAGTGCTTCAAAAGGGGTGGTTTCCCAAAAGCTAAAGAAATTAAGTGAAGTTGATTCTAGAAAAAAATCTAGATAGAAAAATGTGAATGAACACTGGGAGTTATTTTAAGATGTCCCAAAAGCTACAATTCCACAGTTGTGAATGTAGCCACCCCACCCTGGTTAAGCGGGGAAGTGAAAAATAACACTTTGAAATAAATATGTATAACAAATAGGGGGGGAAAAGAGGAAACGATGTGAATCAATAGAAAAGGAAAGAGAAAGCCTTGACAGCCATGGATTTTTCCCTAAGAACAGTAAGGAAGAGTTTTTAAATACAGCAAGAACAAAAGAAATCCTAACAAATTTGTAGACTCATTTCAAGAGGCAGATGGTACGATTGTGAAGTGTTAAATAAATATTTCTGTTCTGTATTTGGAAAGAAGCAGGTTAATAGACTCATATGCCGTGAGGATGATGAAGTATATTCTAGTCCATTAGTAATTAAGAAGGATGTTAGAAAGCATTTGCTTTAATTAGCAGACCCAGATAACCTGCACCCAAGAATCCTAAAAGACTTGGCTCTCTGATGTTAATTTGTAATAAGTCTTGACTAACTCTAGAAGAGTGGGAGGCAAATGGAATAACTTGTGCCATTTATAAGGGAGTTAGCCTGACCTCAATCCTGAGCAAAATAAGGGGAAACCTGTTGTGAGCGTCAATCAATAAAGAATTAAAGGATGGGAATATAATTAATGCTAATCAACATGGTTTTATGGAAAATAGGGCTTGTCAACCAAACCTGATTTTATTTTTTGATGAAATAATAAGTTTGGTTTATACATCTATGCAGTGACCAACATACTTAGATTTTTGTAAGGTGTTTGACTTAGTACATGATACATGAAGTAAAATATTCAATATAAATAAAGCATGTTAAATGAATAAAGAACTGCTTAACTGACAGATCTCAGATAGTAACCGTCAAAGGGGAATAGTCATCAAATAGGAGTGTTTTTAGTGGGATGTTACAGGGATCAGTTCTAGGCCCGATGCTATTCAATATTTTCATCAATGAGCTGGAAATAGATATAAAATCACTGCTCATAAAGTTTGTGGCTAGCACAAAGATTGGCAATGGTAAATAATGATCAGACTGGGCAATCGGACAGTACAATCTGGATCACTTAGTAAGCTGGGCTCATGAAAATAAAATGCGAGGTCATACATCTAGGAACAAAGAATGTAGGCCATATCTATAAAATAGGGGACTGGATCCAGGAAAGTTGTGACTCTCTGAAAAGAATTTAGGGGTCAAAATGGATATATAGGTCAACATGAGCTCCCAGTGCAGTGCTATAGGACAGTGGCTCTCAACCTTTCCGGATTACTGGACCCCTCTCAGGAGTCCGATTTGTCTTGCGTACCCCCAAGTTTCACCTCACTTAAAAACTACTTGCTTGCCAAAATCAGATATAAACATACAAAGGTGTCACTGCTCACTATTACTGAAAAAATGCTTACTTTCTCATTTTTTACCATACAACTATAAAATAAATCAATTGGAATATAAATATTGTACTTACATTTCAGTGTATAGTATATAGAGCAGTATAATCAAGTCGTCATATGACATTTTGGTTTGTACTGGCTTCACTAGTGCTTCTTATGTAGCCTGTGGTAAAACTAGACAAATACCTAAGTGAGTTGATGGACCCCCTGGAAGACCTCTGTGTGCCTGAAGGGGTACATGTACCCCTGGCTGAGAACAGCTACTGTAGCACAAAGAGCTGATATGATCCTTAGCTGTATAAACATGGGAGTGGGGCATAGGATTATGGAGGTGATTTTTACCTCTATGCTGCATTGGTGAGATGGACACTGGATATAATTCTAGTGTCAACATTTTAAGAAGCATGTTGAACAATTGAAGAGAATGCAGAGAAGAGCCTCAAAATGGTTAAAGAACTGGGAAAAATTGACCCTCGCATTGAGACACTTAAGGAGATCAATCTGTTTAGCTTATAAAAAAGATTATCAAGAGCTGATTTTGTTATAGTAAAGAAGAACCATCACAAGAAGAAAACATCAGGTACTAAAAGACTCTTTTTAATCTAGTGGAGAAAGGCCTAACGGGACCCAAGGGCTAGAACTTAAAACCAGACAGATTCAAATTAGTACTAAGAACTGTTAACAGTCAGCGTGATTAACCATTGGAACAAGCTACCAAGGGAAGTGGTGGATTCTCCATCTCTTTGTCTTCATATCAAGACTGGATGGCTTTCTGGAAGATATGCTTTAGCCAGACCCAAGTTATTGGGCTCAATATAGGAGTAACTGGATGAAATTCTATTGCCCATTAGATACTGTCAAACTAGATGATATAATGATGCCTTCTGGCCTTTTTAACAAAAATAAAATCTGACTCTTCACTTGCTCTTCTAAACTCTTTAAAGGTGTGGTGGGCACTGTTAAAACAGCATTGCCTTCCACCCTAAAGATGCCACATTTCAGTGGTGGATTAAGCTATCCATCTAATATTATAGGCGTGGTGTAGACTTAATTAGTGTTGTGTTTTTTTTCATCTTCCCAACTAATCCAGTAGGTATATCAGGTTTTGTTTTTAACTGAGAGTTCAACATTAATGGCAGAGATGTAGGAGTAAGAGATTACAGCATCAAGTGTGTTCATAGATCGGACTGTCATGTGACAAGGTTGAAGAAACAGTCACTTTTCTTTCTATTCTGAACAAGGAGTTTTATTAGTATAAGGGAAACAGTATTCTCCCTAAAGCCTCTGCCCCTCTGCCCCCCTCTGCTGTCTGGTGATAGAGCTTCTGCTGCAAACCTTCCCCATCCCCACTCCTGCAATTGAGTAAAAGAAACAGGACGTACATCCTCAGATCTCTGCTACACCCTCCCTTGCATGCATAGCCCTTTTACTTTTCCGGTGTAAGCAATCTAACAAGACAATATTTAATAACATAAATCTTCATGTGTTACTGTCTTGACCGCTCATCCAGGTCTGTTTACCTTCTGGCACTGAGGATTGCTTTATTGATTCACCTAGATTATCAGATTCCAAAAGATGGAGAGTCATGTTCAATAGGATTTAGCAAAACTCTTCTCAGATCAATTTTCATCCCTTCATAACAGCTGGGTTGTGCAGTACCATTGCTACTAGCATCACACAGTAGTCCAGATGGGTTCAGAAACAGCAGAAAGCTTCCTGTTTTTTTTCTGGATTGATTACCTTGATCAGTTCAACCACTGCTGACACATTTGTAGACTTGGAAACACCATAACATGCCAGCACTGAGGTTATGGTCAAAAGATTGATTAAATCCTTAGCAGTACACTCCTGGCCTTTATGCCACATCCACACAGAGTCTGTTCTAAGCAATTCATAAAAAGCTTGGCCTTTTGAAGAAGGTTAAGAATGGATTTAGTTATTTGGTCCGACACAGACCATGCATCAATTCTAAACATTTTTTAGGTGGTGGATTTCCAATTATCCCTTTGACTTTTATCATGGATCTGTTTGTACCCCCCTTTTTTTAATCAGTCATGTGGTCTAACAATGATAGTTGATGGTGCAATGTAAACTTTTCTTTAATTTTAGTCCAGCAACTTCAGTTACCTTCAGACCTTGCGTTAGCCTTATGTTACACTCTTCCTCTGACTTGCCATATGTTTAAAGTGTCATGCATATAAACTCCCCAGGGGCCTTGCAAAATTTCAGTCATGTTACTTTGGAAGAGTTTTGGTGTATTTGATGCTCAGTAAGAGGCGTCAAAAGCTGTATCTTCAAAATAGCTTTAGAAAAGTTGTCAGCTTGGCACTGTCAAGGTGGACCAGAATTTGCCAGAATCCACTAGCTGCACCCAGTGATAAGAATTACTGTTGTACCCAGTATGTAGGAGTTTATCTTTCATGGCAGGAAGAACATACCTTTCCCTCCTTCCTGCTTCACTGAACCTCTTTAGTTCTAGGCAGATAGAGATGTCTGTTTTTCTTTCATAACAGTCATTGTAGGGGGACAGAATGATGTCAGCCCAGTGATGATCTCTATTCTTTGGAAACAGCAGAGTTAGCATCTTCTGGGATGAGCTGAGCAACAGGACACATTGACCCGACTCTCAGTTGAATCTGTGCAGTACTAATTTTTCTTTAAGAAGATTATTTTCATTTAATGCTGTCCCAACTTCCTATGTGCATTTTGAGAGGCCCATCTCAATGGCTGAGGTTCAATCTTGGCTGTTACTTGTGATGCAATGACCAAGGTGTGAAATACACACTCCTTGTCTTTTCACTTCATGAACTGTCCCAGGCAACTTATCTGTTCCGCTGGGCTATTGAGCACTACAAGTTAGGGGTTGGGCTTGTCTCTTTATAAATCAGTTACTTCGCTCCCAGGATCAGTTTAAAATATGACAGTATTGCAAACCTTGAGATGAAGAGTCCAAGCCTGTTTCATGAATGCCATTTTTGGACAAAGGTGGTAGGAAATAGATCAGAGCAAAGGTCCATGTTGCCTGTCTTCCCTCATTCCTTTGTGTAACAGAGATGCCCTTCCTGGCTATTTCTCTTACATTTCCTTCATGCAAGTCCACCTGGCAGGACAGATGCAGTCTGTCCAATCTATTCTGACATTATGTAGGTTCTTATACCATGCTTATCCCTATAGTATCTGAGCACCTTCTAGTAGGGCACTGAACAATGTGACTAACATTTATCATGTGTATCTTCTCTGTATGCTTCCCTGCTAGATTTCTGTCCATGGAATTTAGTCTCATAGACTTTAAGGTCAGAAGGGACCATTATGATCATCTAGTCTGACCTCCTGCACAACGCAGGCCACAGAATCTCACCCACCCACTCCTGTAACAAATCCCTAACCTATGTCTGAGCTACTGAAGTCCTCAAATAATGGTTTGAAGACCTCAAGGTGCAGATAATCTTCCAGCAAGTGACCTATGCTGCAGAGGAAGGCAAAAAACCTCCAGGGCCTCTGCCAATCTGCCCTGGAGGAAAATTCCTTCCCGACTCCAAATATGGTAATTAGTTAAACCCTGAGCATGTGGGCAAGACTCACCAGCCAGCCCCCAGGAAAGAATTCTCTGTAGTAACTCAGATCCCACCTCATCTAACATCCCATCACAGACCACTGGGCATACTTACCTGGTGATAATCAAAGATCAGTTGCCAAATTAATTGCCAGAATTAGGCTATTCCATCATACCATCCCCTCCTTAAACTTATCAAGCTTAGTCTTTAAGCCAGATATGTCTTTTGCCCGCACTACTAGTCCTTTTAAGAGCCATAGGTTTTTTTTTAAAATGGTACTTCCCTTTTCCCCAAAGGAATTATTTCTTTGCTATTTCTTGGAGCATACTGCCACCCACTATTCTCTCTCACTGGGTGACTTGCATTTTCACTAGCTCAGGTGTCCATGCCACTGGCACCCAGAGGACACTCCAACATTAACTGTAATTTTCCTTAAAGTTCCTGGTTTAAAACCTCTACTATTGGACAACTGCTCACAGGTTCCTTCTCAATGAAGCCAAAGTTACAGTGCGCTACTTGTAGATACAGGACCCTCAGAAAGGCTCTCACACTTTCCCTCTGCACGCACTGGTAAAAGCATGCCGGTTAATGTATCATGTCCTTTTTGGGGGGAATGAAATGCTCCTCGACCTCCTTAAGAGCAATGTCTTAGCTATTCTTATCTGGTCCCTTAGTCAGGATGTCACAGGGTACTCACTCACCGCAGGTGGTACCTCCACCTGGATTATCTCTGTTGCAGGTGCAGCGCCTCTCCTTGTGATCTCTCTCTCTCTCTCACGCTCTGTGGCCCCTCCCTCTTCATGACTTGGCCTTCCAGCCAGGTCACTAAGTGGCATCCCCCTTCCAGGGTGTGGAGTCTTAGTGGATCTGCTGTCTAGGCTATGTTACTACATCAGTGGCTGGTAGTGGAAGCTGGGCCCACCCATTATTATGGATTCCAACCCAGGGCCCCTACAACACAAAGCCATGGTCTGTTCAGTCTCCAACCTTGCTGCTCTTTCCCCAAGCTGTCTACCCCTGCTCACAGGCTTTTTTCTCACCCTTCTCTCTCTGGGTATGCCCGTCCCTCAGGGCCAGGGTCCTATTCTTTCCCTGGGTTCCCTCCTTCCCTCTCCAATGCACAGAGGGTAACTACAGACTCTCTCTCACTACAGCCACTTCTGTTTCCAGCTTCCTGGCTTCATAATTGCCTAGCTCACATCTGCTCAACTGAGCTTCATCTTTCAGTCAGGGGTTTGTTCTCCAGCCTAAGCCACTTGTGTGGTCTGTCTCACTAAGTGGCCTTTTCTCAGCTTCCTTAACCCTTTCAGGGCAGGTGTGAGGCAAACACCCCATCACAGAAGGCAAAGGACTTAAAAATATTTCCAGATTCACTGCCTGTTGCATAGATTAATGAGCCTACCTACACTTCACTTCTCTGTGTGTTTAAGCTTCATCCACATTCAGGATGTGGTGACCTACTTCTTCCGCTTGGGTTGTATTACAGGGTTTCTCACACTGAAAGTCTTGGGAAGGGCTGAACTTTGGCATGTACTTTTCTTGATATTCATGCTGGTTCAACATGAGACCACTATGGACACAGTCATTTTGCAATTATAAAGAATTGCTCTAGTTAAATGTGTTTATGATAGCATCCAGAATGTGATTTCTAGACATTCAGGAAAGTACAGTCTCTGCCCCAAAGGACAGACAGGTAGGCCTCAGAGTAAACAGGGGAGAACAGCACAGGTTGTTAACTGAACCATGTCAGCCCGAGGCACCTGAAGTGAAGCAGGAGGACACAGGGGTCCTATCCCACACTGGGGATGTAGAGGACTGGATCTATAGGCCAGCACAAAGTTGGAGGTGGTGTGTGGGGCAGACCTGACAGTGATGGTAGCGGTCCGGACAGCTACTGAGCAAACCAATCTAGGAGCAGATGAGAAATCGGACGAAGAGGGTTTCTATGGCTGACAAGAATAGGGCTGAAGTCTTTGCACAACTTAGCACCCTACTGCCTCAGATGGCAGAGTGCTTGCAGGAGCGGGAAGAAACATGCTCATCCAGGGATAAGGTTTGGATGCAAGCCATAAAGAGAGCAGGAGCTGGTTTGCCTTGGAGTAAAAGAAGAGAACAGTGAGCAGCACCAACGCTTGCTTCAGGAGGAGAAGCTGATGAAGCTGGGCATTGAAATCCTTCTGCAGAGCCAGAGCCTGGCAGAAAAGAATGAGACATTAGAGACCCTGGAAGCTGAGTTGGCTGCTTAAAAGGTAGAGACTGAACTGTGGGTGAGAGTATCGAGAGTAGAACTTATCCTGGGACCCAGCAAGACTCCTGGGGCAAGATATGTCACAGGGTAACTGACTCTTCTAAGGGGAGACTGACCAGCTGCCTCCCAGCTGAGGCTGAGAGGCTTGGGGCCAGGGGATAGCCTGAAGAGCATCTGATCCTTATGAAGGCCAGCAAGCTCAAAAAGCTCAGCTGAGTAGGTGAATTGGAGGGAGCTGGTAGGCTGGTCTTTGGGTCAGGGAAAGGGGACTGGGAGAAGACGTAAAATGCATCAGCATGACCCAGACATCATTCTCTGTCCTAGCACCTCAGGAATGCTAACGGGGTGTGTGTGTGTGTGTGTGTGTGTGTGTGTAATAATCAACAAGCAAGTCCTAGATGGTTGAGTACTTTCTGCTAGTCTTACATCTTCAAAAGATCTTGAAAAAAGAACTGCAAAGAAAGGGAAATATGTTCTGTTTATACTGCGAGAATCCCAGTTTTCTACCCAATGCCTTTTCAGAAAACCTGAAATTTCCTATTGTCATTGAATCAATCAAAACATTTTAATTGTATTTTAACTACAAAATATTAGTTCAAGACATATTGCTACACAGAGTAGAATTTGCTCTGTGCTTACCAGAAACAACCAGCCTAGTGGAACAAGTTCTCACTGTGATTAACAGTTCTGGAACTGAAAATCCCATGAGGATAGACTAGAGCTGATGGAAAAATATTGTCAATATTTTCCACCAGAAGATGTTTTGGTTTTGACAAAAGCAGCTTCCTGTGTGTACATGTAGATCTCAACAAAATTTTATTTCAGGGGCAAAAAATTAAAACATATTTAAATGAGGTCAAGATTTTCCATTTTGACACTTTTGAAATGGAACATCTTGATTTTTCATTTCAAAACTACTTTTAATTTTCTAAAATTTCTTCTTATAATATAATTTTTTTTAAAGCATTGAAACTGAAACAAAGTTTTTGATTTTGTTGAAATGTTTTGATTGACACACACCACCTTTTTCTGAAATTTCATTTCATGGGATATTTCAAAATTATTTGTCTTCTTTCCAAGTGAGAACAGAAAAAAAACTTTGAACTTCCCCAGAACAGAAATTCCAATACCTGCACAGCTCTAGTATAGGATATTATTGTGTGACACTTGCTATTTGAGCTGACTTCAGGGATTCAACTGGGTATTTCCAGAGGTGAAAGTATAAGTCTCTACAGCTTGAGTTTAAGAACCAGGCTCTCAAGCTGAAAAAAGAAGTAACAGACTTGCATCTTCTGTGGATCAAGCACAGAGGAAGATCTGTAATACACACTGACCAGTTGTTCATTTTTCTCCAAGTGACCAGTAACAACACTTGTTCCACTTTTTCATGAAAAACTCATTCGGTACAATCTAAACTCCTAGAAAAAATCCTCCTCCCCAAGAAATACACATCTGTCACTGCTGAGGCAGAAACTGGCAGTAGTGACAACAGCACACTTTTAAAAATGTGAACAATTGTCTTTTGTAGAAGTATTTTGCCACCCTAAAACATGTTACTATAATAATGTCTGTTTTTGGTTTTGAAAACATGGTCAGATAATGAAACAACTGGGCCTTTATGTAATGAACAGAGTGTGAATATGTAAAACAGCATGTGATAATGCTGACTTTTAGTGATGTAGAGAGCTGAATGGAAAAATACAGGGGGGATCATTATTTGTTGTCTGTAACTTTACAGAAGTATCTTAAAGGTGAAGCTGCTATCCAGTGATGTGGTACAGAAAACATGTAGTTTGGCAGTGTGAAACATGAGGGGAAATTGTTTTAGTTTTTTCAGGCCTCTTACCTTGATAACACGTACCTATTCATAGAGCCCTGTAAATCTGTGAATATCTGCATCCATGGATGCAAATGTGGAGATCTAAAGACCATTTTTGTGGATCAGATGTGGATACAAACATTGTATCTGTGCAGGGCTGTACCTATTCATACAACATCTGGATATATACACAAAAAATTCCAAATCCCCACAACTGGTTAATATCATACAAAATGGACTCCAATATCTTTAAAAAAAAAAAAAACCTTGATAACTGCCCAGCAGTCAACTCTCACTCAGGCAAGAGCGCAAGTGATTCATTTTCACAGTGTGAGATACTAAACAATTTGGGCCCCAATGGACTAGTTCAGGCCTGCACAACTCATAAAGCGGCGAGGGACACATTATGCCAAAGAAAACAGCTGAGGGCCAAAACCCCATGGCCCTGTGGAAACACCCCCCCCCCCCCCGAGTACCTCCCGGCCCCGCGAAAACACCCTGCTCCAGCACTGCCCAGCCCTGCAGAAACAAACCCTCCTTCCCAAGCGCCGCCCCACCAAAAGAGCTGTGGGTCAAAAAGGAAGGTTGGGGGTGGGGAGGTGATACTTGATTTTAAATCAACCATGGGCTCCCAGCTGAAGAGGCAGCTGGGAGCCCTCAGGGGCAAATTAAGGGCCCGGGGCTCCAGTGGCTGGGCAAACCTTGAGCTTTCCAGGGCTGGGGCAGGGATTTAAAAGGCCCAGAGCTCCTGCCACTGAGGGGAGCCCGAACGCTTTAAATCACAGCCCCAGCCCATCCGCTGGAGCCGCGGCCAGGATTCAAAGGGCTCTGGGCTGCCCGCAGAGCGCCGTGTGCGGGGGATTTAGAATCCCCCCACAGGCCGCACAGTGAGGCTCCACGGGCCGCGCAGGCCTGGACTAGTTGCACATTACAGAACAAGGGCCTCTGTCAAAACAGCTCTGCTGCTATCCCCAAGACATTCAAACCTATGGAATCTTAGCAAAATCACCCAGCTGATCTGAATTATTGTGGCTACATACACCTGGTGAGAGGTGGCCTCTTCTACAGCCAGGACATAAATTATATGGAACTTTCAAGATCACAGTCAACCACTTGAAATTACATCTAGAAATGAATTGGAAACCAGGAACTCTATTAGAAAGCAGGTCTTGTATGCTTGATGTGGCTGACATGGGTAAGTAAGCCAGCAGTCCCTTTCTGTGCTCTCAGAAGCGTCTAAGAAATTTGCCAGGACATACCCCTTTGTAGAGCATGTTGTAGTAATCTGTTTGAAAAATCATTGCACTGTAGAATTGGGGTCTGCATCAGAGAGAAATGGGCTGCAACTACCTAGCCCACTGCAGTTGGAAAAGAGGCATTTCTGGCCACCAATTCGATCTGGAAATTCAGGATCACTTGTATATAAAGGAATGAAACCATAAACAAAGCTAATATTACAGTATAACACAACCAGTTTCATATTCTCCATTATACATGTTTCATACTGCTGACACTACACAAAAGTCTTCTATACGTTCCCATTATCATAATACAATGTAATACAATACCCCTGGCTTGCAGATCTCTTTGTAAGAGGATAGACACGCCCCTTTATAGCAGGAGTAGACACCACACCCACCTTCCTCTCCTAATCCTCCTCCCTGCCTACCACCAACAGGTTTCTTTTTTCTTTGACAAAAGGTTTTGCTTCTTCAGCACCAAATGGCAACAGGAGCTTTGATAAGAGAAAACTAATAAAGAGACTGCACCATCCAGGTCTGATTTTAAAAAATAAGGGGGGTATCAGTCTGTGTATCCACCACATGCTGAAGGCATTTCAGCCCAAACCATCTTACCTCCAGTGTCCTGACATGGAAGTTCAACAGGAGTGGTGATAGGTGGGGCTTTTCAGGCAGCTGTTTAATGTGTTTAAATTATACCTAAATGCTTGCCCTCACTCATACTACACCCCTGCTTATGCACTATATTCTATCAATGCGTTTGGCCACAGCAAACCATTCCTCTCCTCTTACTCACATCTCTGTGCCATGTTCAGCAGAACTGGAGTCAGACAGCCCATGGACTGTTACTGAGGAGACACTCAGGAAACAAGGAATGTGGGGAGTTAGATTGGAAACAAATCAGCCATTTGGACAGAGCAGTCTACGGGCTTAATAAAGTTCAATTTGTTCAAATTCACCTCCATGCAGCTTTGCTCTTTGCAAATGCAACAATCTCCGCAATTGTTTCCTGCTGCCCAGTATTCCTGGAGTAGCATCCCTGATCCACTACAAGCCACCTTGCGTGCCGCCTTCAAATCCCTCCTAAAAGCTCACTTTTTTGTAATACCCAGTATTTTCAGAAAGAAATTGTGGAGCTACACGATAACTGCCAAACTTCAACAATGCTTATTAAAATAATTTGTTACATCAATTTCCTTTGTCTAATTTAGGGATCAGTCCTGCAAGGTACTGAGCATCCTTCATTCCCATTGAAGCAATTAAGAATGTAGGGTGTTCATCACCTTGCATGACTGCGCCCTTAAATCATAAAGTCTTGGGGACAGGAGACTTGTCTTCTTGCACATAGGGTGCTTTGGAGATAAATATAGCTGTGGTGCTGTAGTAAATACATCAGTATAATTAATAACTACCTTTTGGGCGCTCTGTGTAGGAGGAAAGAACAGAACCATTATTAAAGAGTTATACTTCTCTGCTACTGTGAGCTACAAGGGAGTCAACAAAACATCAATGTAAATAGTATCCAAGCCTGCTGATGCAGCCAAAAGGACTGATATCAACACCTGACCTTGTTGATCGCTCAGAGATGCTGGGCAGCTATCAATCCTATCCCACACTGAAAGGGGCCAAGAAAATCAGAGGATTCCAAATGATATTTAAGTGGCTTCATCACAACTTTCTTGATAGCCTTCCCCAAAAAAGGAAGGTCAGGGCATGAAGCTTGAGGAACTAGGCTTGGTACAGGCCCATCTTTTATCTGAAGAAATAAAGACCTGTACTTGTGTCCCTTGGAAGTGATATTCAGTGATCTACAAGTTTACAGGTTCAGAGTAAAGGGAATAAGTTCCTTTTTGAGATACTATAACTTAGGACGCAGTAGATGCTGAAGGAATTCACCCTTTTAAATTTGTAAATTGTTTGGGACAGGTACTGTCTTTGTTCTGTGTTCATTCAGAGCCTACCACAATAGGGACTTGGCTTGCAACTGGACTTCCGAGGAGCTATGGTAATACAAATAATTGTAATAAAGTTAGCATCAATATTGTGCTGATCAGGAGCGGCTTTTGCAAACGACCATGGAAAAATTCATTTTGTGTGTACCTAACTGGTAAGCATTTGGGCAGATGTTTTATACAGCATGGGGAAAATAATCATGGGACAGTGTTCCCTCTCTCTCGCTCTCTCAAAACTGCTGTATGTCATTGTCTGAATGTGCTGTTGATCAGAGCCCAATCCTGCAAGTGAGATGCTGAGTGCTTTCTATGGAGTCACAAACTGCAAAAACCATTGGGTGCAGAGAAGCAGGCTTAGCCACTTGCCCAGGTGTCAATACCTTCGGGCACACACTGTACCTGTAATCTTGGCTTGGGATGTCTCCCCAGTTGAAGTAGAAGCTGTGATTGCTCACAGAGTGCCCGATGACAGAGAGAAGCCCAGTGAGTATGAGTCACACAGATGGATAAGATCTGAAAGGATTTATACTCAAATAAACAGGCTTTAGGTATATTGTCTGGAGTAATGGGATTCCATGAACACCTGTATAGTAGAAAATATATCTTGATACCTGAGCATAAAATCTTCCTTAAGATTCTAAGACAGGAGGCTGCAGAAGCTTCTCTAGTGAATGACACAGACAGTGGTGACGGTCTTTTCTTTCTCCTGCTCTAATAGTTGAATTTAGCTTCCCACTAAAGCAGTTATTTGCTAATTCACTTCCAGACTCTGGCTATGTCTACACTGCCATGTACGTCGGTATAACTTGTGTCGCTCAGGGGTGTGAATAAGCCACATGACTGCCCTGTGTGTCACCTCTGGGCTGAGGAGCAGCAGCAGAACCAGGAGCACCAGGGCAGCAGCAAGCGAGCACCTCAGGGAGCGTCTCATGGCAGCCGGGTTTGGCAGGCAGGGGCCAGCTCCAGTGGGCATTGCCGATCAGCGCTGGGCTCCTTTGGAGAAGAGGCAAGAGCACACTGAGGAGCAGCTCGGAGCCGTGCCATCCACCCTGCCTGGGGAGTGCCTGGCAGTGCAGAGGCAGCCAGGCTTGGGAAGCAGGACAGGGAGGGCTGGTAGGCAGCCAGCCAGCACACCAGCTCCCATAGCATGTAGAGCCAGGAGCTTGAGTGGGCCAGGCAGCTTTCAATCCACCAGCTCCTGGGGGGAATGGGACATTTTTGCACCTTGAGTGGCTGCCCCACTTGCCCTGGTAACAGCCCTGACTGTTACTCCAAATACCAAGAGAAAAAAAGGTTCAATCATCCACATAAAAGCAATTAAACCATAAACAAAGTGAATAGTTTTGTGAAATCCGCACGGCTCTGATTTTCATTCTCTCTGTTACTCATGCCTCAAACTGATTACCATGCCATAGTCTTCAGAGTTACAGACCCCCTCCCCAACTTACACAATTGTTCCGTTCCAGAAAGTCTTCCGTAACTCAAATTTTGAGTAAGTTGGAGATGTATATCTGTACATTATGCAAAAGTTTCCACAACTCAAAAATCCTATTTCTGGTTTATGGAACTTTTCCCATAAGTATGAATTTTCGTAAGTCGGGTCTTGCATAACCCAGGGAGCCTCTGTATTACCACAATGCAATACAGAGAAATATCTCACATTGTGCAGCTTCTTTTATGCAGATTCTGGGTGGAGATTTCAAAAGTGGCTAAGTGATTTAGGGGCACAAGTCACAAGGCTCTGGCACTTTATCATCAGCTCTTGCTGTGTGAAATATGATGAGACTGTGTTAAGAGACAGAAATAAGGACTGTGGTGAATGAGGAGAGAAAGCAAGAGATACGGTGCCAAAATCACGGGGTACTCTAAAGGCTTACGCCACACTCCAGGATATTCAGTATGCTGTTGCAGTGTCCGCATGGGACGTTACTGTGTGGCAAACTGGTACACTGTAGCTTCACACTCTGGCTTGTAATAAAGTGCTATGTAGACAAGCCGCATGGTGTAATTTGTGCCTAATGGCCTGAAAGAAGGTGTAACTGTACACTATCTTAGACTGCCATAGACTCCCATATGTATTTGGCCCAACATGATTGAGGTAGGATGGAGCAAGTCCTTGGAAGTTTTTAAAAACAGAGGAACATCTTGAAAGGGACAAGAAGCCAGTGGAGGTGTGTTAAGGATGGCCATGTTTTTTTGTTCTTATGAAAAGGCAAGTAGCACAGGCTAGAGCTGCTTTCTAGCAGAGATAGTCCTAAACTGCAAAGTTTGAGTCTGGATTCAGAGTCTGGGCGTACTTAGAGATAAGGTTTCAGTTTGGGCCTCTCTCTCCTTTCATATGTTCATATGGATATTTTTCAAAAACAAGTCACTGAATTCATCCCAGAAAACATACATAAATCTGCATGCAGGCAACTGCAAGCGCAGTATATGAAAATGCATATTCAAAACCAGGTCGTTGTACTGCAAGTACCGAATGCCTCTCTAGTACATGCAGTTTAATCTTTTGCTTGCATGGTTACCTGATTACACACATTTTTGCATGTAACCAGTCAGGCATCTGGGTTATTGAAAAAATAAAATACTAACCTATTAAGTTTACCCAAGTCTACTACAAAGAATGCTCACAAGGCCTTCACACAAATACTAACATGGGGACCCCATCTCCTCTAACGCCAGATGTATGTAAAAGCCCACTTTTCAACATCAGTGAATCTGTGGCACCTACCAAATTATCAACAGTCTGTATTCCGCTTTCTTCCAGAACTTGTCATTAATTGTTTGTAAAAGCCCTTGTGGTCCTTAAATGAAAGGCACTACCTATGTGTAGAAAGTATTATTGTTATTGTTAGCTCAGTGCTTGTTGTTTGAACCTGATGTCCTGCCAAAAGGAACACCCTCTGAATCTTTCAACAACTATTCCTAGGTATCCTCTCTAAATTTACTGTTTTCTCATGTGTCCTTGAATTGAGTTCTCAAATTAGATCAATGTCAGCCCCCTTCCTTTTGTAGTTCAGGTGCCACATTTAGAGTTTAGCCTGTTCCCCCCCTCCCCATCTTGCTACTAGGGTGTTTTAAAAAATAAATACCTGTGCCAAGTGGGTTTAAAATGCTAACACTGATGTAAATGAGTGGGAAATTCTGGTTTGGTAGTATTTTACATCCAATTTTGCACAAGTGTGAAAGGGCAAACTGGTGGAGAATCAGGCCCATGATTTCACAGTGAACTCTAAATACTGTGGAGAGGTTGAATACTAAAGAACTGACCTTGGGAGGCTGATAGGTGTGCAATGGGAGCTGTTGCACAATAGACCCTGAAATCAGTGAGATCCCCGTGCTCTCTCAGTAAGGACTTTGTTTTGCAGCAGTCATTTTTGTTGACCTTTTCCAGGGCTGTTTTGGGCTATGCTGCCTGCAGGGCTGGGCTTACCATGAGAACTGAGGTGGCAGCCTCAGTTGCCAGACTGTGGGGGTGGGCACCACTAGGACCCAGAGTGTAGGAAATTGTGTGTGCTGCTGGAGCATATGTCTTCTCTCTGCTCTACATGCACAGAGATGGTGGAGTGCTGTGCTGGAGGAAGGAGGGCACAAGAGACGGAAGAGGCAGGCAGGAGAAAAGGGGAGAGGGAATAACAGAAAGCAGCAGGAGCTGCAGGGAGAGAGAGGAGGAGGAGCCACTTATGTACCTCTCTAGCACCCCAGAAGCTTGCACTGATTAACACCATCTTCTCAGGAAGCTTCCTGTTTCCTGCTGCTTCCCTGAACCCACTTGAGGAGAACAGGCAGTCAACTAAAGTAGTAGGAGCCAGCTAGGCCCTTAAGACCCTGATATCTTCCCTCACTCAGGCTCTGCTACCAGCCTGCTTATTTGTCCCCTTCAATTGAGTGTTGAGAGCCACTAGAGCTGGCACAGAACAGCAGTCATGAGTGAAAGAAGAAAACGTCCCTCTGGGGCAGCATTCAGAAAAAGAAAGAAAACAAAGGAAGCTTTTCTATCTAAGCAGGGAGGAGCTCTCCCTGAGATACATAGACACGGATGTTCACGTTGAGTCTTCCAGCCCCAGTGAGGATGTGAGTGGTGAGGAGATGCCTTATCTTCCAGTTAGTCAGAGTGTAGGTGACCTGGCAGCTATTGCAGCATCCATATCTCCATCTCAAATGGATGTAACTATGCACATTCCTGAAGAAAAGTGTAGATCAGAGAAGAGTGTAGTGGAGGCGCAAGAAACAGTTCCTGCTGAGTTTAGTTCCTTAAGTCTAGATGATACAGGACTGTGGACCCACTTGAGCAGTAGCCTGAGGGACTTCCTTGTACTGCATGGGCCCAGTAAGTGAAAAACTTCATGTTCCCCCAAAACAATGAACATAAAAGTTTCCATCAAACACATTACTGGCACAAAATCCCCAATGATGACAAAGTGGAGAAGCCATGGCTTATGTACTTAAAAACCCAGAATGCTGCATACTGTTTTTGTTGCAAACTCTTCCAGTCTAATGTTCCAGCCACATTGGGTTCTACAGGAACAAAGGACTGGAAAAATCTGGCTAGAAATCTGGCATGCCATGAGAAGGCAGCAAATCACCAGAGAACATTCCATAGGTGGAAAGAGCTTGAGATGAGACTACGGTTAAAGGCCACCATAGATGATCAGCATCAAGAGAAGATTACATCAGAGTCTCTTTACCGGCAAAATGTTCTGAAAAGGCTCATTTTCGTTGTGAGAATGCTTACTACCCAAAACCTAGCACTGCGTGGCACTTCAGATCAGCTGTATGTGCCAAACAATAGAAACTTCCTTAAAATTATGGAGCTGAGGGCTGAGTTTGATGCTGTACGCCGGGAGCATCTAAGAAGAGTCACCACCCAAGAAATGTACACACACCACTACCTTGGAAAAACAATTCAAAATGAGATCATACAGTTACTGGCAATAAAAGTCAAACAGAAGATTATGGCAGTTCTGAAGTCGGCAAGATATTACTCTGTTATTCTGAACTGCACACCTGACATCAGCAATATGGAACAAATGACTTTAATGGTGTGTTTTGTAAGAACAACAGAACCTAGTGAAAATATCCCTGCAATGGTGATTGTCAGAGAGCATTTTCTAGAATGTATTGACATTGAATAATAAACAGGAGCTGGTATGACAAATGTGCTTCTTAAAAAGCTGAAAGATACGGGAATTGCAATAGCTGACATGAGAGGTCAGGGGTACGATAATGGTGGCAGCATGAGAGGAAAGAACAGAGGAATGCAGACATGGCTCTGAGAGTTAAACCCTCAAGCTTTTTTTGTCCCATGCAGTTCTCATTCACTGAACTTGGTGCTCAGTGATGCAGCATCAGCTTCTAGTGAGGCTGCTGAATTTTTTAATGTAATTCAGAGCATCTGTGTATTTTTCTCTGCATCAACTAATTAATGACAAATTTTGAAGCAACATCTGAGAACATCCTCTCTGACACTGAAACCACTGAGTGCCACACAATGCGAAAGTCGAGTGGAGGCGATAAAGCCTATCAAACACCAAATTGGAAAGTTCGATGATGCCATGGTTGCCATTATGGAGGATAATGCTATACAGGAATTGTTCATGGGAGAACAGCGGCAGAGGGAAATGGAATCACCAGAAACATACATAACTTCAAATTTCTGTGTGGCTTATTGTTGTGGCATGACATACTGTTTGAAATAAATGTTATAGTTTCCAACTCCAAGGTGTTGACGTTGATATATCTGGAGCAGTGGAACAACTGGACAAAGTAAAGTCATACCGGCAGTCTTATCAGTCAGATAAGGGATTTCAAAATGTTCTGAAGAGTGCACAGAAGTTGGCAGAGGAACTTCACACTGAAGTTATTTTCCCACCCATTCGAGAATACGAGAGTCACCGAAGAAGATGGCATTTTGATTACGAGGCATGGGATAATCCCATAAGAGACCCCAAACAACAATTCAAAGTTGAATTCTTTAACCAGATGCTAGATTGTGCAATACAGTCAATTGAAGAACGTTTCATGCAGCCCAAGGAACACAGCAGTATATTTGGGATTTTGTACGATATTTCAAAACTCCTCACTATACCTGAAGACCTACACCAATAATGCAGGGCACTACAGACAGCGTTGACACATGATGACATGCGCAATATTGATGCGAATGATTAGGTGATGAACTGAAAGCCCTTTCGAGATACCTTCAGCAGGATCAACTCCAAAGGCTGTTCTGGAATATATGTGCACAAAAAAGATGACCACCCTCTTTCCAAATGTTTTTGTTGCTCTGTGCATACTTCTAACACTTCCTGTAACAGTTGCCAGTGGAGAACACAGCTTCTCCAAGTTGAAGTTAATAAAAATGCATCTATGCTCCACAATGACACAGGAGAAGCTGGTCAGCCTTGCAATCATCTCAACAAAGCATGAGCTGGCCCAGACTGTGGACCATCAGCAGGAAGCAGTTCAGATCTTTGCAACCAAGAAGGCAGGGAACGCACCACTTTGATTATTCAAACAGATAAAAATGCCAGTGTTCATTATGCAGACAAAAAAAGTTACATTTGCTGTTCAGGCATTTGAAAGTTGAGTGTTACTTCAAATTTTTGAACAAGGCATTTTAAGTTGTTAGTTCTCCTTTATTGGGGTAGGTAGCAGAGCAGTACCATGAGAGGAGGAGAACAGGAAGAAGGCAGAATTGAGACTTTTCAAAGTTTTGACCCAAGTGAAGGGGCATCATTTGAGCTCCCCACCTCACATGCCAAAATGTTGTGGGCTGGGCCTGGCTGCATGAGTGAGTATAGCAAATGAGAACTTAGTGCAAGGCAGGGGGAAAGTCTGAGTTAAGGGAGCAAGTCCCTGTGAGCTGGGATGTCGAAGGGAATGCCTATCAACTAGAACATTATCATTACATAATATGCAATTCCTTGAAGCCTAGAAAGCACTTAAATTTCAGTCACCAAGGCAGGACAAAGGAAACAAACAGGAACACTCAGAAACTGGTATGCATTTGTTAATATATCTGACATCCATCCTCTATTGAGTCTGTACAAGGGGGGCAGTTGGAGGGGAGCGTGTCAGTGCAAAACAAATGCCTCTGATTTCTGGTGAATTTCAGAACCAGAACCCAAATTTTGCAGCAAAAGCTAGTTATTAGAATGGGTTGAACAAAACTTTGGATCCAAATAACTTGTTGAATTTTTTGGGAGTAGGGGGTTGGGTGGGTGGCAAGGGACGCGATAGGAAGTCTGAATCTGGAGCAGACATTTTGCCTCAGGGTTATCTTGAGATCCTCAAAGAAGTCAGTACTCCTGCTCTCCTATTGCTCAATAGCACATCTAGTTAGATACACAAGTCCAGACACAAAGGCAGGGGAGGCAAAGGCAAAGGTGCCAGTAATTCCCCCACGGTTTGCTATTTTGCAGTAATTCTCTTTGTCTCAGGGTATCTACATCTCACCGTGTTGCATGTCCCATAAGCTTTACTTCCTATAAGTTGCACAGGGTCTCATGAAGCTGCTTTGTGCTGCCCTTCTCCCACTCCTCCCACCCCTCGACTCACCCTTCCAAGCTAAAAGTGCATGCAGGTTCGTTTCTTGTTGCTATTACCATAGGCATCCTTCCATCATGTTGTGTATGGCATTCCTAAATATAGGAACATTTCTGCAGTGGAGATGATACTCCATTAGAGAAGGGGGTATGGAAAGAAGTTCCCTTCCCTCAGTAAATTAGAATATAATTTCCAATAATCCATCTTCCTAACTCTACATTCCTCCATAGATGCTGGACACCCCTGCTCGGGAGGATATTTGTTTAGTAGAATTGTCACCCTTGTTCTCCTCTGTCTTTGAATCTGGCACCAAATATTCATGCATGTGTTGATCCTTCTGACCAAGTCAAGCATATTCTGAAAAAAAAATATGCTAAATAATTCTTTCCAAAGCCTATTTGAGGCTCTTAACTCTGCCAACCTTGTGTATTTAGCTGTTATTAAAAGGTTTGCCCCATTCATCTTCCTATACATCTCCCTATTTACAGCTTTGCAAAATTAGCATGTACCAACCTGCCTAATACCTTCACCCTTGAGAAACAGCAGCCCTCATCCACCTAACATGGCCCTCTCTCTGTTCCCAGACTATGGTATATTAGTGCTGACTAGAAGTGCAAGAGTTACCCCGGGTGAAAATCAGACCAAAGGCTGCTCGGTAGCTAATCTAATAGTCCCAGAGCTTTTTGTCCAGAGAGACTAGCTTCAGAAGTCACAACGGTATATCCTCCATCCCCAGTGTATTGAGAGGAGAATAGGCCTCATGGTATACACATTATACTCCTGAGGGAACTCTGTGCCTAAAAATTATGTGCCAAAAATTAAAAATTATGCACACAATATTTTAAAATTCTGAAAAATTCTGCAAATGTTATTTGTCAGTAAATAAATGTGGCTCCAGCATGGCCAGTGAGGAGCACAGGCCACTGGCTGCACTGAGGTAGGAGATCACTCTGAAACCGTCACCTCCCCTGGTACCGAGACTCGAGACTCGGCAGTGAGAATGCACCCGACCCTGACAGTGCAAGGGCTGGGCCTGCCTCAGAAACACCCTGGGGCCCCGCCCCTCCGCCCCAGGCACACCAGGTGTGAGTATGCAGGCTCAGCCCAGCAGGATCCAAGTGTGGAGGGACTTAGTGTGGGGGGATACAGGTGTAGAATGAGCCGTTTCTGTGTGGGGAAATCTGGGTACAGGTGGCTCAGTGGGAGATCTGGATGTAAAGGCTCTTTGGAGGGTTCCGGGTGCAGGGGCAATGAGACTCTGCAGAGGATCCAGGTGAAGATGGTTGGGGCTCAGGAGAGGGGGCTGGGTGTGGGGAGATGGGGCTCAGCAGGGGGTCAGTGTGGGTCCAGGTGCTGGGGGAGTGGGACTTGATGGGGTGGGGATCCAGGTGCGGCTGGTTGGGGATCAGTGGTGGGGGGAGGAGCCTGGAGGAGACTCACTGTAGGGGTCCAGGTGTAGGGGGGTAGGATTTGTCAGGTTGAGGGTTCTATGGGCCTGATTAATAGGGGAGCCTCAGCTGCTGCCGAGGGGACACTGTATGCCGGGCTCCCACTTCCCCCTGCTATTCTCCTATCCCCTTTTCTTCTCCATCCCCCTCCCCTCACTCCCACATTCCCCTTCCCCTGCCCTATTCCATGCCCTTTCTTCCCCACTGTCTCTTCCCCTCACACCCACTTACCCAGCCCCACCGTGGGCACTCACTGTTGCACAGAATAGAAAACAGGAAGGGTCCCAGCACACGGAAGGGGAGATCGACTGGCACTAGGACCCAGGAGGCAGCATTCAGCTGCAGAGTCAGCCGAGCTGAGACACAGCGTCCTTCAGCAGAGCTGCTCTGCGCTAGCAGAAGGGGGGGGGGGGGCAGTGGCATGTAACGTTGTTTGCCTCACCTCTGTTTGGAGGGGGCAATTCCCCCCAAAAAACTGTCCCCGCGGGTCCCTCCCCCAGCGTGGCTTCCCTTTGCTTCCCTGCCATTTTCTGCAGGGAAACACAGGAAATCTGCGGAGGTGTGTGTGTTTCCTGCGGGCAGTCCCGCAGAATCCCTCCAGGAGTAAGACAAATCTTCCCGGAAGAAAGCTGTGATCAGTAAATCCCAGAATCCCTTCAGTCTTTGTGTTTGCCCTGTGTTAAGGAGGACTTTCCTCCCCTAGGTCTCCTTCCTCAAGTAGTATCAGTGAATCTGCTTCAGAAGGTGTAAGGATTGGACAGATAATAAGAAACTTTGTCTGGTTATCCCAGCGAAGTGTATGCAGGGAACAGAATCTGAAAACAGTTAAAGTGGAACACAGCATACTGAGCTTCTCTAGCAGACTTACACTTTGGACATGTATAGTGCCTTTCATTTGAAGATCACAAAACTCTTTATCAGTACATGCACACACACTTAGGATATGCCTACCTTGGAATTGGACGTGTGGTTTGCAGTTCATGCAGGCACTTCTGAAAATAGTGGCAAAGATGCAGCAGCACAGGCTGCACAGACCTGCCCAGAATCCTGGGTACCTATTGGTGTTGCTAGCCCATGCCAACATCTGTGCCACTGCATCTTCCCCCTGTTATTGGTATTTGTGCTAGCTATTAAAGCTATCTTTAAGCATGTCTATCCAAGTTGCAATCTGTCCTCTGATTATAATGTAGACGTACCCAAACATGCACACAGTAAATTGAGACACAAAACAATTAAGTGACATGATCAATGGCAGAGTATGGAGTAGAACCTAGGGCTCATTGCTCCCACTTAACCATTTTAACCAGTCTGAGTTTAGCATGTGCATTTCCCTTTTTAATATGTCTATGGCATTTAATAAAGTAAGCAAAAGTAGAAGCCATTTTAGGGTGCAGGTACAATGGGCTGGGCACATTACTAATAGATAGACAGGATGTTGCTTACTCTTAGCCCAGTGAGAAACCAATTCTCATCAGACAGGGAGAAAATAGAGGGAGTGAACCAGATAAGAAAGTGAATTATGCTCAGATAACAGTAAAGAGAAGTAGATTTCTCTTATACGTGCCCAAGTGGTGGTGCATCTCTTCTCTGCTTTTTGCCATGGGTTGTCATGGGTGTATTAATCTGCTAGACAAACACCTTTCTCTGCAGCCAGCCAAGTGGCTGAGTCAGCTTCTCCCATGGGAGATATAAAGTTGCAGTTTATACATTGTGGGAATGAGCCAACAGGAAATGATTTAAAATGACCTATTAAAATCAGCATTGCCCCACCCGAGTTGTAAACACCTGAACTCACCAACACAGTGGTCCCACTCCCAGAGTTCTGAGACTGTTCCCCCATTACTAGTTCCCAGCAAATCACTGTTTTCCCACTCAACTTGCACGGAGAGTGAATCTTATAATGCTGACTGAGCTCAGCAGCTCTGAAGTGTGCTTTGAGGTTCATTGCCAGAGATATCTCAGCGGGCTGGTAATGGGTTCCTGAGCCATTTAAGTCTACATCACACTGAAAACGGGTTCAAGCCGGTAGTCACCAAGAGCTGTTGCTATCTGTTCTTCAGTGGCCTTTGCAAAATGAGTCCAGCCCCTAGTGGTTATTAGGAGCTCCGTGTAAAGATACAGACATAGAGCACTTCTGTAACATCATCCACAGCACAGTTGGTGCTAACTGTACCCTTTGTTGCAGCAGGCTCAGACTAAATTAACCTCCCACTCTTGATAGAGTCCCTCCAGCTCAGGCTAGTGGCTGATTGGCAGGGTATCATGGGGAAGTCTGTGCTGTCCCTTTTCTGTGGATAGAGAATTTCAGTCTCCAGGTCTACCCAACCCTCACTCCATGTCCCTGTTTTGTCATTCATTGCCCCCTATATTTAGTAGTTTCCTGATCCTGTGTTTCCTGATCCATGCCTCCTCCAAGGGAGGTGGGCCTTTTGTTCCTGTAGGCTCACATCCGCCTTTCGCAGAAGACAGACAGATTGCACCCTAGCCCTGTTTTTTCATTCTTTGTCTCTCTATTCAGTTAAGTTCTGAGGCCCTGCCCGCATTTGTGAAGGGGGGTTCTGTTGTTCTGGTGGGCTTTGCTCACCATTCCCAGGATTTAATAGGCTGACAGTTTTCACAAGTAATCAATACACTTTAGAGGCACTGACTTCCCCAGTTCCCAGGGGCTTCTTGACCCCTGCTCCACTCCAGGCCCCATTCCACCCTTTCCCCCAACCCCCCATCCTCACCCTTCCTCTTCCCACCCTGCCCCATTCTGCTCCCTCCACTGCCTCTTCTTGCTCCCACTCCCCCCCCCCAGCACCTCCTGAACGCTGCTGAACAGCTGATTGGTTCCCAGTGGGCAGGAGGCGCTGGGAGGGAGAGGGAGGAGCTGATTGGCAGGATCTGTCAGTGTGCAGGAAGCACTTGGGGGGGAAGGGTAGGAGCTAATCAATGGGGCTACCAGTGAGTGCCGAGCATCCGCTCGGTTTTTCCTGTGGGTGCTCCAGCGCTGGAGCACCCATGAAGTTGGCACCCATGATCCTCTTCACAATGTTTTTTAAAGGTTAAGCTGCTGAGCAGCTGAACAGCAAACACCAGAGGGAGAACCACAGTTTGTGAGAGCTCCAAATTCCTTAGAAATATATGTGGAGCCACCACGTCACAGCAAAAGCCTTTTGACAAAGCTCACCAGTGAGACTGAAATGGTGTATATTCCTCAAGCAACTATTTCACAATTACATGCCAAAAATGGGGTCTGCCTAAGGAATCAGCCCAGCACCAGCTCCCAAGAATCTAGCACATGAACATCAAGACAGAGGTCAAAGCTAGTCTGAACAAGAGAAAGAAAAAGTGGTGGTGTATTCTGTTTACTTGCAATACACTATTCAGTCACTAGCTGTTTCGCTGTGCTGTACAGAGTTCCAAACAGGGTGCGGTGCCTGGTCAACAAACCAGAAAAATCTGGAGTTCATGTGTGGAAATCCCTTTCTTTGTGTCTGTATTTCTATGTTTTTCTTTATTAAATGCCTTCTGTTTAAGAAGGGCCATAGATTCCATATATCACAAGTGGCATTTTATTGTAATCTGTGTTATCATAGCATCTCCAAGCCCCAGTCACATACCATTGTGCTAGGTGCAAACAGAACAGACAGTTCCTGCCCCCAGAGGATTTACAGTCTAATGTATATGGCAAGAGACCATAGATGGGAGAGTACAAGGAAACAAATAGGCAACCTCATCTAAATGAACAAGTGTAACCAGGCTGCTAAGCAGTCCCCTCCTGTGGCCCATCATGGGGCAGCTCACCCAGCTGCAGGTCCCAACAGTTAAGTATCGCTCCTTGCAGGTCCATTGCTATGGTGCTTGCCTATGGCACACTTGAGTCCATCCTGATCATCTAGTCTGACTTCCTGTACGTGGCAGGCCGGAGAACCTCACCCACCCACACTTGCAATGGGCCCATAATCTCTGACTGGCTGAATGACTGAAGTCCTCAGATCATGATTTAAGTACCTCTTCTGGGGTATTAGGGTCCAGCATGAAAGGAAAACCAGTGAACTCAAAATCAGGCTAGTCTCGGGATTCATTGGCAGACCTCACCCTTCTGCACAGAGCTTGTCTCAATTAGTCCTTTTCTTATCAGTCTTCCTGAGTCTAGTTGTCCCATCCAGCAGGAGGCTTGTCCAGGTAGCAGTGTCTCAGGATCTTGGCTGAACCAGGCTTCCTTCATCAAAGACGAAGCAGAGCTGTGCACTCTTCCCTGTTCAGCCTTGAGCTGAGCTATGTCACCTCCTTTTAATGCCCCTCTCCATGCCTGACGTGTGTTGCAGATGTAGCAGAGTTGGGCCAACAGACGCTCCTTAATCCTCTGATTGCCAGAGTGAGCCTAGATGCCTCATTAATCCCCTTGCTGCCTATGTGGGGCCTATGTGCCCCCTCACAGCAAGAGAGACACAGGGAAGGGATAAAACACACAAGCAGAGTGAATAATGTGGCAAATGTCATGTTAGTGCCATGATTATTAAATTTTTTTGGCTGTGTTTACCTAGGAGGGGATCAGCTACATAGAAAGGGAAGGAGGGTGAGAGAGACAGGGAAGGGGAGGGATGGTCAAGAGGGGCCGGTCACTAGTGTGGAGAGAAGCTGAGGTGAAGATACTGTGAGGGAGAGGGAGGGGGGCAAAGGAGGAGGGTTGGAGCAAACAGCCAAATCAGCACAGGGCCTCTACCCATTATCCCAAGGGAGCCAGATGGTAAAATGATCAACAGTGAAATAAATGTGGTAAATTAAATAATCATCATTATGTTGTAGTGAGATGGATGGGGGCATTCAACACCTTTTTAAATAGCTATAATTTCATCTGTCTGCAGACTTGGGAAGATGGGAGGGCACTGGTTATTCTTTGGAAGATTTCCTTCCTACCCAGCTTGAGACCTGATTCTCAGTTATACTAAGGCTTTGGAATTGCTCCCTGCAGAAATATGGTTCAGCATGAATCTGGCCACAAAAAAGGTGCAAGACACACCTCTGTGCCTTTCCAATTTACTAAAGCTCTTCTACACTACAGCTTATGTCAGCATAATTTATGTCGCTCAGGGGTGTGAATAAACCGCCCCCCTGAGTGACATAAGTTACAGTGACATAGTGCTGTCCACACAGGTGCTTATGTCGGCAAGAGAGCTTCTCCCGCCACATAGCTACTGCCTCTCATGGAGGTGGTTTTATTATGCTGACCAGATGTATTGCAGCTGCAGCACTTTATCTGTAGACAAGTCCTACGTTTGCTTCCCAGCTGACTGGTAAAGCTTCTGCTACAGGTAGCAGAATAGTGCTATATTCAGCCTGTCATTGAGATCTTCAATTAATATTTTACTTTAAGTTTTGTGAGGTGCCCAGATACCATGGTGATGGATTAAAAAAATAATATTTTTTTCAAAAACTGATGCTGTCAGCAGGACCACCAAATATTAATCAATCCCAAGCCATGTCCCAAAGCTCAAAGCAGATTGCCTCCTTGGTGCTACTGCTTTATTTAAGAAAATCTATCACACTATATGTTGTTTAAAACTCATGACTAGGTGACAGAAGACCTGTCTTCCATTTCTAGTTCTGCCACTGACTTTCTGTGTGATCTTGGGAAAGTAATTTAATCCATCTGGGCCTCAGTTTATCCATCAGTAAAATGGGGATAAAAAGACTTCCTACTTCATAAGGGAATTGTGAGGCTGAATTCACTGATGTTTTCAAAGAGCTTTGAGATCTTGGAATAAAAAGTGCTATGGAAGAATAAAGCATCACTGTGTTATTGCCTGTGAATAGGAATCCTTTCAACACAAAGGCACAGTATAGTGAGGGTGAGTACTTTCACTTTCATTTCTATTGAAGAAAAACAAGTTCTTTCAGAGGAACAAAGTTTGTGATGAATTTGAGATCTTTAAAAAAATGCTGTATTTGTGATATCTGTGTGCAAATTAAAAAACCTGAAAATATCTTTAAATGGTGAAACCAAAACCCAACAACTTTTTTTCATGCTGTGATCACTCAAGAACAACTGATGGGATTTCACAAAACTTTCCAGAATCAATTTACCTTTGAGCTGAGAATATGCATGAGAAATTTCAATCCAAAGGGCTTTATTTTGGGGAAAATTTTATAAGTGCATGAATATAAGAGCTCGGGATAGAAATGCTTTTACAACCATAATTATAACATCACACAACTTCATTATGTAACATGACAGGGAATTATGACTTGCCCAGTGTACAAGCTGCAATGAGTTATAACTGTAGCCATTAACATGCAAATCTCTTGCAGCGTCCATGAGTGTATCCTTCTCCCAGGCAAAAAGAAACTAGTGTCAGATTTCTGTAGCCGTAGTTCTCACACTCCTTATTACATAGTCCCAGCCTGGGGGCTATCCAAAATGATAGTGCTGGTGAGTGCTATGAGGTACAGATGATTCAGGAACGTCCCATCCTTCCAGAGATGTTTTTATACACATTTGACTCCCAAGCCATATTTTCAAATGTGGACCCAATGGATATGCCACTAAAAACACCCCTGCACCCTTTGTACCAGCACAAATCCTGCACTTGTGGACATATCTCCATCTGTACGTGATGGTATACACACAGGCAGATTTTTGCAGGCACTTTGTATAATAATAGTTAGCCCTTTGGTAGTGCTTTTTAGCTAAGGTTCTCAACATGCTTTACAAATATGAACTCTCAGGCTCTTCACTTCCCTGTGAGGCGGGTAAGTGATGTTATCGTCATTTTACAGACAAGAAAGCAAGCTCTGACCAGTTTAACCAGACAACTTTGAAAATGTTGGCTGCAAGTTATGCCCCTACATCCAGAATCAAGCACCCAAACAAGTGGCCTATTTTTTCAGTTTCTGAGCACCCTTGGCTCTCACTGGAGATCATGAGAGCTGCAGATTTGGTTGTCAGGTCCCTCTACTTCCTTTATTTAGGTGCCTAAATAGCAATCTTGGGGCCTTGCTGTGGGGCAAAATTTGAAAATTCTGGTCCAGATTGTTTGCTGAAATTAACACAATGGGTCTGATTTTTTTTCTTGCCTTGCCCTTTCGGCCATCTTTAACACCTGCACAAAGTGGGGATAAAATGCTACAGAATCAGAATGATAGCTCATGACATCCACTTTGCACAGCTATGCATTTAGGCCATGGAGAATGAGAGCCAGCACCTCTCTTGAAGAGGCAGGTGTAGAAACCACAACTTCTGAGAGACATCATCAGTCTTCGGAAAGATTGTCTTACATCCCCTAGATCTAGTGGCTACTGCAGCAGATTTAGCCACTCTTTCAGAAGCTGTGAAAACTGGATTGGCCCAGCTCTAGCAGGGAAGGAAGCAAGATGCACAAAAGCTGGTGCTGAAGGAAGGGACTTCGAGACTTGCTGTCCATCTAAATATGTATTCTAGAGCACCCATCAGCATGCCGTCTAGGCATCTGAGATCCAACTAAGGGTAGAGGACAGGTGCTAACACAGAGACTCACACCAAAAATTAGCCTGATTTTCAGTTGCACTAAGGTGACTGTACACCATTCTAACAGTGTAAAGAGGTATTAAAGTGGATGTAAATAACACCTACTATAAAAGGGGTCTTGGTGTAATTGAGACAAGCTCTAGTAAAAGGATTACACACTCTCGGGGGCAGTTCGAGCATAAGAGTTTCGCTCTCAGAAGAAGGACATGAAGAAAGATGAAGATAGTTAAATTCTTGTTTAAATTGTTGAGATGGCAGGGTAGGTGATGATTATTATATATTATTTGTATTACCATAGCATATAGATCTCTAGTTGGGAAGATGAATGGGTACAACGTCTCAATTCTTAGGAACTGGGAGAACATGGAAACTGAGGAGAGGTCCAGACTGATGTAGACAATAAAGTGCAGTTCTCGTTAGGGAAAGACATGGAAACCAATATGGCGTGTCATTCATAAGAACAGCCATACTGGGTCAGACCAAAGGTCCATCCAGCCCAGTATCCTGTCTGCCAACAGTGGCCAATGCCAGGTGCCCCAGAGGGAGTAAACCTAACAGGTAATGATCAAGTGATCTCTCTCCTGCCATCCATCTCCATCCTCTGACAAACAGAGGCTAGGGACACCATTCCTTATCCATCCTGGCTAATCTGCTTTGGTTTGTAAGTTACAAAGGACACATCTACTGGCAAAAACCATCAGCTCTGGGGAAGATTTGTTTTATTTTATTCTGAGATCGCAATTCATCATCTTAGCTGGACGATCACGAAATCACCATAGCCATGCTTAGGCTTATGATTATATGCTGAACAAAACCCATTCTTCTACTCATACCGACTGGCACTGAATAATGAGGAGTCCAGTGGGGTTGCACCATAGGCCTCTGTATATGGAGGCAGGGGCTGCGTAGTGGCCTAGCAGGAGCACGGAGGAGCTCTTAAGGGATACACTGAGGATGGAGGAGCCTAAGGAGAGCTGCTTTTCCATCTGGAAAAAAACAGAGACAGCTACACTCCATGCTGGTACTGAGGGTGAGACCCCCTAAAGGCAGAGATGTCCAACCTGTGGCTCTGGAGCCTCATGTGGCTCTTCAGAGGTTAATATGCGGCTCCTTGCATAGGCGCTGACTGGAGCTTCAGATGCTAACTTTCCAATGTGCCAGGGGGTACTCACTGCTCAACCTCTGGCTCTGCTCCAGGCCTTGCCCCCACTCTCACCCTTTCGCTGAGCCTGCCATGCCCTCACTCCTCCCTCTCCCCCATATAGCCTCCTGCGCATGCAAAACAGCTGATGGTAGGAGGCACTGATCCGCGGGGCAGCTAGAGGGTGGGAGCTGACTTATTACTGTGGCTCTTTGGCAATGTACATTGGTAAATTCTGGCTGCTTCTCAGGCTCAGGTTGGCCAGCCCTTCCCTAAAGGGGACTTTACCACAGGCTGGCCCTCAGTTCAGAGGCATGCAACTGGCCCTGTGATGTTAAGCAGAAATCAAGAGCTCATTCGCTGTTTGGCATTTGGACTGTCAGCCATGTAATGTTCCTTCCTGTGAGCGGGTGGGGGAGTTCACAGGCCATGTGTTCTCCTTTGCCCCTTCTGAGGGAAGGGAGCTCCCAGGTGGCTTTGGACTGCCTCCCGCTTATCGTGTGCTGAGGCGGAGTCTCTGAAACTAAACAATAAAATACCAAAGGCCACTGACCTACAAAAGCTGCCAAACAAACCAGGATGGGCTGGAGGGAAGAGCACAGGGAAGAGGGGATGTTTTTGTCCCCATGCCTATTTACTCCGCCTGTCAGCTGACCTTGTTTTTCTAAGCTGCCCCTCGTTCATGGTCATGGTGCAGCTGTGCAGACTTGCTGCCTCTTTCTGCGTGAAAATGGTACCACTCAATGCAAAGGCCCTTGGCATCCCCATTCCTCTCCCCAAGAACCACATGGGTTTGTCTTGGCCCTTCAGCCGCAGAGTGTCTCATCTCTCTTTCCATGCACCTGCTGTTTTTGTGGTTCTCCAAAGCTTTCCATCCCCCTCCACTACCTCCTCCTCCATTCTTGTGAGTTTTAATAACAGACAAAGAAAAACACTTATATTTTATTTTTAAAATGCTTTCATTCCCCAAACTCATTGTGTCTCACCCTGCATGCTTCCAAACATTTCAGGGTCCCCCTATCCACAGAAAGCACTGCTGACAAAGAAGCATGTGCTTCCATCTCATTCATCCTATTGGCTGATTTTAGTATCAATGCCCTAAAAGCAGCAAAGGGTCCTGTGGCACCTTATAGACTAACAGACTTATTGGAGCATGAGCTTTCTCGGGTGAATACCCACTTCATCGGGTCTCAACACCCTATGCCACAACATCCACAAGCACTGTTTTTGCTCACCCTGGAGAATGCTGCAGCATTGGATATGATCCATTGCTGGAATCCCTCTGGCTCAAGGCATTGTGATGACTCAGCCGCACCTTTGTCCTCTTTAGGGGTGGGTAAATTACTCCAGATTATTATACAATAAACTCCCAGAACCTTTGTCTATTTCTAGTTCCAGAGTTGAACTAACTGTTTTTGGTGGTTCTGAAATGTTCAGAAAAGGTTTGTTCACTTCAGGATCCTGGCTGGGATAGGAGGACTTGTGAGGCAATGAAGCAGATGATAGTATTTTTATATAATGAGCTCTGGCTGAGTGCTCAGAGCTGTACAAACATAATGGGAGCAGGACTGGGCTCATGGGTCTGATACTGTAGAACAGGGACAGACTAAACTGCTGTAGTTTGTCATCTTGTGCCCCATATTGGTTAGAGTTGAGAAGGGATCTTGCACCGGTCGTTGTGCAAAGGGTTCACAAAAACTCTTTGGTGCATATATTATATGTTTGTACAGTGCCTTGCATGATCAGGCCCTGATCTGGCTGAAGTCTCTAGGCAGTACTGCAATATATATATTTAATAACCATAAAGAAGGGTGTTCTAAGAAGGCATCCACAACCTCCTGAGAGAGCCTGCTGTTCCATGAATTTCAGATTTAGGGGATTAAATTTATCCCTGAGGTAACTCCATTGACTTCAGTAGAGTTACCCTAAGGACAGATTTGGCACCTGAAGGCACTCTGAGAGGTAGATTACCTTTTAGAAACCTGCGTAGATACAATGTTTGGATCTTCATCCAAACCCTGTGAGGCTTGTTCATCACTAGCCCTTTCCATTGCATAGAGAGGGACATTGCTTATGTAACAGCTACACCTGCTCAGTCCTCCACTCAGGCGGGCCAAGAGTCAGACTTCATTACCAGCATGGCTTAAGTTTAAGAATCTTCAGAATCTGTTTCCTCTCACTTGAGTAATTTACAGCATGGCAAGTGACCTTTACAGGCACTAGAGGGAAAGTTCACTGTACCTGAGGGAAAGTTCATGGTACCATTTGTGTTGAGTCATTGACTTTTTCCTCCTCTAATACTGGTCCTGGTAGTAGCAGGAATTATGCTAATCTTACCCATGAGTGAGGCCATGGATTATTCAAACTGTTGCTTGGCAGCACAGAGTAAACATAACATCTTGTTTTCATGTACAGTAGCACTCTCATCACAAAGTACTTTATAAACTAATCTTCAAACTTGACACAGGATATTCACTCCATCCACCCCTAGGGTTAAGTGGAGTGACTGTTTAATAGCATACAGTAGTCTTATACAACAGTTAAAGACTGGAAGTCAAGAGTCTGTTTTCCAGCAGAAACTGCAGAGGCAGTTTAGGTAGGAGAACATAATTACCCCTGTTGTACTTTGGCCAGAACAGCAGGGCCAGATCCCCAAGTCATGTAAATTCGCAAAACTCCATTGATTTGAGTAGGGCTATGCTAATTTACACCAGCTGAGGGTCTGGCCCAATATAACTTCCAAAGAATGCTATGGATTCTATGATGCCCACAAATGATCAGAAGTCCCACCTACTGTAACATTAAACACCACTCCGTCCTTCAGTTAGGTATCCTCGAGGATCTCCCATCACATTACAGTGCAGAACACCTCCACTTAGCATGTGGGAGGTGACAAAACAAGAAGAGAATGTTTCTGCATTGATACCTAGCAAAAGATGTATTGGGGTAATGCAGCACTGTCAATTTCCACGCAATGTCAGGACACAGAGGGCCAGATTCTCTGCTGTGCAGCGATCCACTCAATGAGGGAGCCCATGTGCACAGTGTATAAAAGGTGAAATACATCTAACAGTATTTCTATATATATTTCAGTATATCTAACAATGGGAATGAAGGAGAGCATTTGGTTAGAAGGACCGGGAACATGGTATGATGGGGTCTCTGAATGTGGCATTTGGGGGAAGATCAGGTATCCAGTGATCCCTCTTCATGCACATTGTTTCAGGGAGAATTACAGACAGTCAGCAGGATTAATTCAGTATTTAGTGTGTTCTGCATATAATGGGAGAATACCCATTAATATCTTCCACTCCCGTATATATTTTCACATTTGTAACCCTATTGTGGCCCTGTGCTTCTGAATGAGTAGCATGGATAAGACTCCTCAATAACATTCATTAAAATATTGATACCTTTCTCTCATCAAAACTCCCTGAGGTGGAGCACCTGGGACCAAATTAATGCTTGTTGAAGGCCTCTAATTTTAGTGGAGTTACACCATGGATGAATCTGGCCCCTAATCTGTGTGTGTGTATGAACACATCACATTCCACAATGCTCTCAGTTTCTAGATCTCCTTTAGCACCGGTTCAATTTTTTCAAGACCCCTCCTCCCTCCCCAAAAAATACTGTGCTTGAAAAATTTCCATTGTGCCTCTCCCTTTCTAAGTAAAGTTGCTGTCCACAGCCAGGGAGAGGAATAGAGGGGGAGCAGGAGGAATTTGTAGGAGTGAGGAGAAATATCACAATGTTATTCGAGAACAAAGATCAAATTAGTACTGCTGTAAAAAAATCCCATTCTCCACAGCGATGTGCTAGCACCACATCTCCAAGCCTTCTAGCATTAGTGTTACAGGCAGCCTGGAGAATAGCCTGGATAGTGCTGTGCAGAATCACAGTCCCTATGACTTGGGAAACAGACATAAGATCTTTCCCTTTCCCCAGTCTGATATCAGATTTCACATCTCTTGTTTTGCTGACTACATTAGAAGAGCTGTGTTTTCACAGTGAATTTTCTCCCTAGCCCTCTACACTCCTTCCATCCTACCCTAGACTTTTCATTATATACAATCTGTTCTTATTCCCTAAATTTCACAGTTTGAGTTAATGATATTTAATAGTTAGAGGTTGGGAGCACAGGAGATCTCTTGGGCTCTATTCCTCTCTCTGCCATTGAATAACTACCGCATACAGTTAGATAAGTCACTTATGTGGCTGAGTTTGTCCATCTGAAAAATAGGGATAATCCTTTCCTACCTTCCAAGGATATTATGAGGCTTACTTACTGTTTGTAAAGCACTTGGAATCTTCACATGAAAGGATCTGTATGAATGCAGAGTATCATTATTAAAATACAGTATTATAATTCTGCCCGGTGCCGAAATGACATTACTGAAGCCCTCTGGGACAGGAACACTGCTTGGACTATAACATCACATTATCATACACCTCTACCCTGATATAACGTGACCCGATATAACACGAACTCAGATATAATGTGGAAAAGCAGTGCTCTAGGGGGGCGGGGCTGCACGCTCCAGCAGATCAAAGAAAGTTCGATATAATGCGGTTTCACCTATAACACAGTAAGATTTTTTGGCTCCCAAGGACAGCGTTATATTGAGATAGAGGTGTTTTTCTTGGAAATTGATGAATGAGGGTAAAAGTCTCTGCAGCACTAGAAAGCACAAATTGGCTATTCCTGCAGAAGAAGCAGACAACTATGTACCCAGACAGAGAACTTGTAATCACGACGCTGCCTGAGGTCAAAACTTGAAGCCACAAAAACAAGAATAAACAGAAGTCTCATCCAGTTGTGAACAAACCCACTACATTCCTTCATCAGGCACAGTGTGAAAGTGAGATGTGGGAGAGAGAATTTATGAGTTATGTGGGACTTTCCATTCATTTTGTGAATGTTTTAGAAAAGTCCCAGCTGCCACTCATTAAGTCATGCAAATTCTATTAATCTGCCTGTCTAAAATCTATTTAATCTAGATCTGATCAAACTACCAGTTGGGAGTAAATTATGTAATGAATTTAACTCTTTTTTTTCTGGTTACAAATTGTTTATGAATCCATTCTGATTTCTGGAAATGTACTTGATATTCATAAGTAATCACTCAATTGTTTATGCAAGCAAATTTCAGCCTATGGGGTGTTCTCAAACTACTCACTTCATGTGTTCGTTCTTTCTTATTTATACTGTGTGATCGATCACTTAGATTGCAAGGTATCATTTCTGCCCCATGCATTGGATGACTGGAACTTTTTAAGAAGAACAGCTATCTAAAAAACTGACAAAAGTGAATACAGAACAGTCATCTTCAAATATCATTGTTCACATAGGAATATGAACAACATTCATTCTGTGAGCATCCCTTTGAATCCAAACCCATTCGCACAGATATATATGGATAACAAATAATAAGGTGGCAACTATGATCTCACTGAATGGCCAATCAGAATTGGAGCATACATTCACTGATATTATCTTGTGGTATTCACTAACTCTAATACATTTCACCAATCTCTTAATTTCTAATGGACTCATCACCTTGGTATCAAACACCAACTCTGAGGCAGGATGGGCTGCCTGGTGACGGGTTTTGTTTTGTTTATGTCAATATCCCAAATGCTGTTTCAGCTCCCAGTTATCTCAACTTGGAATTTGCCATAACAGATCAGAAAACTGGTCCACCTAGTCTGACTTCCTGTCAACAGCCAATACCAAGTATTTTATAGAGAAAAATTAAGCTTCTATTGCTGGCAAAATCTGAAAGCCATAAATAGAGATGTTGGGGTGAAAAATACAGATACACCTTTGAATTCGGGTTATAGTTTTATCTGTTTACTCAGGTTTTGTCTCATTTTAGGATCGGTGTGTAGTTTGATATTTTGTACGTGTGCCTAGAAGTGGGAGTTGAAAAATAAACTCCACAGAAGTGCTCTGGACTTGGAGAGTTTGGGGGGCAAAGAGAGTGGGAAATGCTAGCTACTTTGCTTTTAGGAAAGCAGCTGTGGCTCCTACGCTGGGACAGTTGGCAGGTATCCTTTTCAATGTACCTGAGCAATTTTATAGTGTTGTTCGGTGGCAGAAGGGCTAATCTTCCTGATGTCCATATACCACTAGCTGAAGTAGGAGATCTGAAAGTGCCTCATGTAGCTTGCATAACTCCAAATGTTGTTATTGGTCATAAAATTATCCTGTCCCCTATTTAGTGCTAGCTACAATGTTTAACTCTCTGACCTGCTCCAGGACACAGTGAATTCCACAGGTTGACTACATGCTGAGAGAAAAAGTATTTATTTTTATTCTGTTAACTTCATCTACTGAGCTCTTGTTCTCGTGTTATGGGACAGGCTAAAAAAAGAGGAGACCAATCAGTTCTCACTAGAGCCTTCATAATCTTAAATACCTCCTCCATTGCAGGCTAAAGGATCATAAGTTTTGAATTCTTTTCTCAAATGGAAAGCCTCTAAATGTGAGTCACTATGAAAATTCTAGTTGGCAGTGAGCAGCCGTTTAGGCACAGAATGCCTACAAAATAAAACCAAATGAAAACAATATAAATGTACGTTAGAATTCTTGGCTACTACTGTAATAGCATACAGTAGTTCCTTCAGGTAAAGATTCATGCAGCAGCTGTGGGATTGCCCCAGAGTGTGCAGTGCTTATACCTGCAGGGGTCTCCAGGGCTGTAGCTGTTGGACTTCAGAGTGGACACCTGCATTTTATTAGCCAGAACAAAGAACCAAGGGGTACTGTCAAAAGTGTCTTTAATTAAAGAGTGTATACACTATCTTTCCCTCACTCTTCTTTTTTTTCTCTCTTTCATCTCCTGCTTCTTTTGCTCTGCCTTTAAGGCTATTTTACACTCTGGCCCTCCAAGGACCCCTCTACTTCCTCACCTACATGATCCATAATGCTCTCTTTCCTTTGCCAGTATCATCCAGGAGGTTTCCTAGTGACAAGTATGCAGGAACCTATGAATATTTGCCTAAGTTTTGTGAAGTCTGGTTTACCAAAATCCCCATGAGGTGTCATTAGGAGAATCTCAGGAAAACATTCTGTCTTGTGGGATTTTGCAGAGAAGCGGATGACATCCTGCCCTTGCCTGGTTCAGAAACAAACACGTTAAGTTTAGTTTTGAAATTCAGACCATCTCTCTCTTCTCAGTTGCTCACATACTATCTCCCTTGACTGAAGTGATCCTTAACAGCTCTTCAGTCACACTAGAGATGGACCCAAGCTGCAAGGTTCAAATCTAAATGCAGAGCCAAACTTTTCTGAATGTCAGGAGTATCTGGATCCAGGGGGTTGTTTTGTCCTGTTATGGAGGCTGGGTTCATGCACAAAACTCAGATACAAATCTGAATTTTTCCCAATTGTGGTAGATTCAGATGCAGGGGTTTTGGCTTGTCTTTAATTTATGTTTCTTGACCTGTTTCCCTTTACAATTATTCTGGTTTGTATACCTCTCTGCCTTTACCCTTTCTACCTTGTTTTGGAAAAGATCACCCCTCTCTCTTTCCTGATCAAACAGAAGCATCCGTAGCAGTATCCAGCTTCACCACTTGGCAAAGCTACCTTTGAATACTGCTCTTTTTTCCTCCTATTGTATCTGAGGACACCCGTTCCAGCCCTTTAAGAGCTTGCACTGCATCTCATTCCACTGCTGAAGTGACCTTGTGAATCTGCCTGCATCAGGCCCCTGCCCCAGCCAGTCACTCTCATTGTTCTGCCATTCCCTGTTATCAAATTTTGGGATTCTGGGAATGAGTCCTCTTCATTACTCCTTTGATGATTTCCATAACAACAGGCCAATTCTTTGCATTATAGTCTCTAGAGATTTTGACCTAGATCTGAACTTCCCTAAGGTTTTTCTCTGTTCAGTTCTAAGAATTTGGCTTAGGCCACTCTAAAGGTGGAGGCCAACTACAAAGTTTGGATACTGGTTCAAACTTCCCCAAATCTGGGAGTTAGGATGACCAGATGTCCCGATTTTATAGAGACAGTCCCAATTTTTGGGTCTTTTTCTTATATAGGCTCCTATTACCCCCCACCCCATCTTGATTTTTCACATTTGCTGTCTGGTCACCCTACTGGGAGTTGAGTCTAGGACTATGTTTGGAGTAGTTCTAGAGAAGGGGCCAGCTGCCAGGTGCAGATGTGAATCTGAACTTTCCCAAATTTGGCAAATGTTTCTAATCAGGGGGTTTGATTTCAATCTCTAATAACTTTTTTCCAAACCCTTGGAGAGTTGCCCTTTCCTAAAAGACATACTGAGTCCAAAGAAACACCCTTCTTAAAAAACAAACACCTGCAAAAAGAAACACATAGGACTGAAGGAGCTTTACCAGTATGTTTTGTTTCTCTATCAACCCCACATAGGAAAGCCCGGCTTGTGCTCTCTCTCAGCATTTGCTATATATATTTCTTTTCCTCCTCTCTAGACTGGGAGCATTTTCTGCCAAACACAGAAGGGCTTTGTGAGGAGGGGAACAGCTCAAACTCTTACAGCTAGTAAAATACGCACTGCTTCCCTCTCAGACCTGGACACTAACCACCTCTGGTGTTTCACTCTCTCCACAAAAATAGTTCTTTCTAGTAAGATCCTGCAACTCTTCTTTCATCTTGTCTCCTTCCCAATAAGGAGCTAATAAGCCCTTTCATTAGCAGCGTGTTGAGATGAACCTGCAATCAGCTTCTCTCCAAATGGGGCTGAAAATTTCAGCAAAGATGCTTCAAAACAGTACCAACACAGAGGAGTAAATGACAGGAATTGATACTGCCTCCCTCTACCCTCCCACTTCCCTCTTGGTAATTCCCCAAGATGGACTCACTTGAAGGTTGATGATTTCCCCTTCTGATGCCATTCTTTTGCCCTTAGGTCTCTTCCTCAGCCTTCTGCAGACCGCACAATAGCTTGGGACTCTGCAGTCCCAGGGACTCTATATTGCTTCCTCTGGTTAGGAGAGCACAGTGGCTGAAACAGACCTGCTATTCATTTGCCTAATGTGAGACGCCCGTCTTGGCACAAGAGTGTGGGGAAAGAAGGGGGTGGCATACAAATTCTTTGTCTTCAAAATGCTGAATGGTCCATGGAATAAACATCCCTCTTAGATTTGCTATGACAGTTTTGTTCACTATGTATCTCCACTAATTCCCTTGGTCCAGCTGAGCCCTGTGAGATCACTCAGGCTGGAATTCTGTGATGCAGCTAGCGTACCATGAGGGTCATGGCACAGACTGTACAGAGCATTTAGCAACAATCCTGAATCCTCTCTGTAGCCACAGAGCCCCTCTGTTCATAACAGGACTACCACATGACGATGGTTTGAAAACTAGGGGCTGAGAAGGTTCGGGCCAGAAAGTCATGTTCCTTCACTGCTGAACAGCATTACAGCAAAGCTCTAGAGAAGGCTGAGATGGAATTTCCTTTCTAAACCCATTCTCAGTTACTTCTCCTTTCTCAACCAAGAAAGCATCATTTAGGTATGGAATTTCTATTCCTGGTATCAGCCCCAAATGAGGTTTTCTTTTGATTGGTAGGTGAGAAGTGACCAAAAATTGATTTAGAATGGAAATATATGCAGCCAAAATCAAGTCACAAAGCGTGAACAGAATACAAGTGGGATCCTGAGACGGTGAAAATCAGGATAGCCCCATTGACTTCAGAGGAACTATGAAGTTTTACATCAACCAAGTTTCAGGTGGCGAGGTTTTGTCCTTTGAAGGACAACCTCACTGATCAGTTACAATGGCACAGAAAGTTATATTTTTACTAAAGAAGATTATCTTGTTAAGAAGCATGCTATGTAGTATGTATGTAGTTAACCAGTGTTCATCACAGTTTCTGTATCTTCAGGCCTGTGAAAGGTGCTGAAGTCTCTCTCAGTGGGAACTGCCATTGTACTGATACTTCTCAACAGGAGGCCTAGTTTGACAATTACACTAATGGTTAGCAGTTCTGTGGCATCATTTCAAAGCATTAATGAATTTAGCCTCACAATATCCCTGTGAAGTAGATAATAATATCCTCATTTTAGAGATGGATAAATTGAGGCACAGAAGTACATGTTAGTGACATGCTTGAGGTTCACACGGGAAATCTGTAGCAGAGTCAGGACTAGAACCCAGATCATCTTACTCTCAGTCCTGTGGCTTATCTATATGAACAACTTTCCTCCCGTCATGTACCTTGGGAGCCAGGCAATGTAGTTTTTGTGTGAAAGCATGAAAAAGGCAAGCAGCTGTCAAAGCTATTGTAATGTACTTCTGAAAAAGTTAAAAAACATTTTTGGTTCTCTTAAAAGGTGACTACTGTTTACATCAGTTTACATAAGAGACTTATCTAACAACTGTTTTTAAAGTCAGCTGTCCATTACATGTAATCATGCACAATTCATGAGCCTTATTAGCATGGAAATCAGTGACTGTTACTTTTACCCTGTGATGCACAGGTTGGGGGTCAGAATACAGGCTTCTAAATCCTAATCTACATCAGACGGTCATGACAGCAGCTTCCCATTTGATTTTTTTAATTCTCCGTAAGAAGTTTTGAAAACAACATGCAGCGATTTGCTCTTCTTGTTATTTAGAGGGAGGGATTGAAATCTCTTTCTGTATTGCCTACCCGTTTCCCTATAAGCATACTATTGCAGAGGCACTAATACAAAGAATTACCTATTCTAAATTATTTTCCTTAAAGATGTCTATAATAAGATGCCACAGCTCAGATTATATATAGATGCAGTCTGTTAATGAATCATTTATCTGATTCTGGCATCCACCACATCTTTCAAACTTACTCCTGAGAGGAGTTCATGCTAAGCTTGTTCTTTGTGGACAGAGTCTATGAGGAAAGACCCAGGAGTTCATGCCAAAGTTTTGCTGTCCTTAGGTATCTTACCTATATCGTGGTAGGCCGGAAATATCATTCTGTGGTAACAATTGAATGAAGTGTCCAGCTATTATTTTAGAAGACAACCAAAGATGAGTACGGAGCTAATTTCAGGCCAGAACACAAGATATATAACAATGTGTCTTTTAAAGCAGTTTCCCTCCAGCACTTATCTAAGTATTATGCTGAAACTTTTGCTTTGCTCTCCGGGGAGATATCCCAAAGAACAATACTCTTAAACTGTGTTTTCAGAATATCCAGAGAAATTAAGCAAGACCTATAGTAACTCCCGTGTCCTCCCAGACAAGCAAAGCTAAATCCAAGATAGCATGAAAGAATCTTTCTGCAGGAGCATATTAGTAATAATGACTCTATGCAGCTTCTCTGAGGGCATCTGGAGCCAAATGCATTAAAATGATACAACTTCAAACAGCAAAATCTCTCTTGGAGATTATTTTTGTATATCATATCAATAGTAAAGCTATGAGTCTAAACATGCAGGAAAATGGGTCTGTTTCCATTTAACTCTCAGAATTGCCAGGGGAAGATGAAATTCATCAAAGGAAAATCCCAGTGTAATAGAAAAGGTTTTCTGATCACTACTTCTGATTGCAAAGAAGAGTAAATATGACTTTTTAAAATGCCTTTAATAATCCTTAGAGAGAGAGGTGGGTGAGGTGATAATTTTTTATTGGGCCAACTTCTGTTGGTGAAAAAGACAAGCTTTTAAGCTCCACACCTTTTCTTCACAACCAACATGGCTGAAGGTGTAAAATAGAGTACATAAAATACTGCACAGAGTTTGAGTGCACCAGAAAGACAAGAGATTTCCAGAGCTGGTTGTTGGTGTAACTAATGATGATTGAACAGAGTAGAAGAGAGTAATTTGTATATACGCTTGACGATGCAAAGGGGAGTTTGGTGGGGAAAGAGTCTCTAAAGAGAAGAGAGCAGTATGAGGTGACTGTGGAGCTATTTGCCATTTGGAGCCAGATTGTACCCAGCTCTTATGCTAGGGGGTGAGAGGGTACAGGAGCCTCTTCCCTTTGTTCCCCACTCCTTACACAGGGCCCAGGTACAAAGGGAGTTCTTGCACTTAAGGTGCTAGTACCATTCATGGTGCTAGTTCCTGCAACAGGACTGGGTAAGAAGATGGAGCCATGACCCTGTTCCCACAGCACTAGCCAGCAGAGACTGCTGGTTGCAGAGAGGAGTCCATGCTGTCTTTAGGGAGGTTCAGAAACATTCCCTGGGAGCTCTAAGATGCATCACAATGCTCCAGAGGGACCTTAAATCTTGTGCCTTGATTAAGAGAACAGGTGTGTTTGTATGGTAGTAGTTCTCAACCTTTTCCATACCGTGACCCCATGTTACAAGAGAAAATATTTTTGAGACTCTCCCTCCAACAATTTTGGGGAACCTCTGCAATCTTGTCACAAAGAAAAGGAGGATGATCATGACCCATTTGCGACTCTCTCTGGGGCATTGTAACCCCCAGACTGATAACCCATATTGTGGGGCATACTAGAGAGGTTAAAATTTTCAAAAGTGCCTATGTGATTTTGGAGCCTAAGTCCCAGTTTCAAAATTGATGTAGGCATTTAGGAGCCTATGTTCCACTGACTTTCAATGAGATGTAGGCTTCTAAGGGCTAGTCTATGCTACAAAACCTCATACCCCTGAACAAAGTAGTTAACCCAGCCTAAGCCCCTGGTGTAGACACCACTAGGTTAATGGAAGAATTCTTCCATCAACCTAGCTACTGCCTCTTGCGGAGGCAGATTTCCTATGTGATGGAAGAACTCCTTCCATTGCTATAGTAAGTGTCTACACTACAGAGCTTACAATGCTGCCACTTCAGCATTTCTAGTGTAGACATAGTCCAAGTGTCTAAATATTAACTTTCAGGATCAGTTCCTCCTGTGGTGGTATCATAAGCCTTTCTCCCAAATCTGGACCTTAGCGTCCAAAATCTGGGTCCTTAGCATGAACCTCCAAGCTTAATTACCAGCTTGGATCTTATCTTGCTGCCACCAGACAGGAATGACGCCTGCTCGCTCTGGTACCCCCACATTCCTGGAAGGACCCAGACCCAGAAGCTCGATCTTACCGGGCAAGGAATACTCCACTTCCTTCTCCCTCTCTCCCACCAGGACTTCTCTTGGGCTCACCTGAGAGTATTGATGCAATCTCTTACATCACATACCAAGAAGCATGTCTTCTCTATTCCACAAAGAGACAAACCCCAAAACAAGGGAACAGAAATGATTCTATTCTCTCTTCCCCCTCCCACCAATTCCTTCTGGTCGCAGAGCTATCCTCCGTAGATTAACACAAAGAGAATCTCCTCCCTGTTTTCTTAGCCTACCCAGAGAGAAAACTCAAATAGTCTTAAAAAAAACTTTATATAAAAAAAGAAAGAAAAAGACATCAAAATTTCTCTGTGTCAGATGACAATAATACAGGGCTATTGCTTATAAGAAAATATGAATAAACAGTCTGATTCAAAAAATAATCATTTAAACATTTCCAGCAAGTTACACACATGTAAATACACCCAAAACAACATAAAAGCCTATATTGTTTTTCTACCTGTACTTACAATTTGGAAACAGAAGATTAGAGATAGAAAGAACCTTCTCATAGCTGAGAGACAGACAAAAGACTCTGACCCAAGACAAAGAAGACCCACCAAAATTCCCTCCCTTAAGCTTTTAAAAAAAATCCGGTTTCCTGATTGGTCCTCTTGTCAGGTGTTTGGTTCCCTTTGTTAACCCTTTACAGGTAAAAGAAACATTAACCCTTAGCTATCTGTTTATGACAGGTGGCCATTGGGAATATAGACTGTATTGTACTGACTGGAGGAAAAGAAACTCATGGAGAGTTAGAAGAAAAACAACTGTTCTTATTAAGAGATTGATTCAATTGTTTAACTGAAACTACAGGACCAAGGATATGCACTTTTACCTCGCTATACTGCTGTCCTTGGGAGCCAAAAAATCTTACCGCGTTATAGGTGAAACCGTGTTATATTGAACTTGCTTTGATCCACCGGAGTGCACAGCACTGCCCCCCCACCCCCCCGGAGCACTGCTTTACCGTGTTATATCAAAATTCGTGTTATATCGGGTGGCATTATATCGAGGTAGCAGTGTATTTCAGTTCAGACCCATTCTGCCGGAAGTCCACCTAAAAGATATGCTCTAGTTCAGACAAATTAATTCAGGGAATTCATATGGCCTCAAACTAGATGCTCATAGTGGTCTCTTCTGGCCTTATAATCCATAAACTTTCCCTTCAGGATACCGAGTGAAAAGATCCTCAGCCAGTGAAAACAAGATAGAGGCACTGTATCAAAAGAATGAACTCTCATTGGCTGATCATACCCTAAGACAGAACACTGGAATTCTACTCACTTACTTGCTCCAGATGAATGTTTTTTTAATAGACAAGTAAAATGTCATTAGCTTGTGTTCCTTAAGCAGTTTCTAAGAGCTGAAGGTTTTACAAATTAACTTGTTCAAGGATATTACATTACAGCACAGGTAGCCTATGAAATGAAATTCTGTAGGGGTTCACCTTTCAAAACCCCTTACCTTTAGGCTCTGGATTCAGTTCTCAACCTGGCTAGTAGGGAAGGGTGAGACTATGGGGCAGATTCTCAGTAGGAGTAAATCACTGTAGCGCCAGTGAAGTCAATGGAACTATGCCAGTTTACGCTAGTTGAGGATCTAGTCAGACTAGAGATGGATAATGGTTGTGTGGGAGCAGGGAGGCCCTTGGTCCAGTTTTCTTCTGCAAGCACCTTGTGTAGTCATTCACACCCAGGAAGAGTGAGTGTAAAAGGCTAGCAGCATGATTCTGATTTGGTGGCATTTTACAAAGGTGAAAAGGCAATGCAAGGTTCTAGGCAGTGGAGAAAGCAGCTCCTGTATGTGTAGATTGATAGTGGGAGTTCAAGGCACAGTCTACAATTACAGTGAGGTCTGACTCAGAGTGAATTGCCTGCCCTTTAGAGAAAAACACTACTTCCAAACAGAAGACGCAGGATAGTTACTAGACAAGAAAGAGATTGTTTCTGCAGAACTAAATTTATTTTAATTTTGTGGTGAGGATGGGCCAGGCTGCAAGAGATCAGCTCCCAATTACCAGATAAACCTCTTGTTACTAAATGGCTCCTGAAATTCCCAGGAAAACTTTGCAGTCTTGTTTTGGTTTGGTTTTCAGTTAAGGATTCAGAGAGGTGAAACTGTGATCAGTTAGGGGCAGCAGATCTTGGTGAAGCCTCAATTTAAGGCTTTGATGCCAGACTGCTTATCATTTTTCCTAGACCATCACCTGCCCTGGGAAATGGGGATTAAGGAAGCTGCTCCAGCCCCTGCCTCATGCTGACATTAGAACCACAGCAGTGTTAGGAGAGGATATCATTCAAGAAATAGGCAAAATCTCGTCACCCTGGGTACTTTGAAGAAGAAGTGAGCAAAGCCTTCTGCTTGGATCAAGATAGAGCAATGCAATGCATGCTACTCCACACACTGCACTTTCCATAGGCTGCATATGTACTGGAACTTACAGCTGATTGGTTTCAGCTGGCTCTTACTGATTCCAAATGACAATTAGGATTAGGAACAGAGCAACAAATCTTCTGGGCTACTGGTTTGTGGGGCTATGAGTTAATATGGTTACAGATTCTTCAGTTCAAACTGGGAGACCAGTAGAAGCAAATGGAGACAGTAGAAATCAATAGAGAACAAATAAAAGATTCTAATCAATCTGATGGAAAATTTTAAAAGGCAAAATACAAATATGTGTCATGGGAAGGGTGATTGCAATCTGCAAGATGCAGTCTTCAGTCTCCGAGCAAGTTGGTATTGTGGTCCCCACTCAGAGATAGGTGCCCTTGTGTTAGAAAAGAGAAGGAGACAAAGAAGCTGGGGAGAGAAGGAACCTGTAGATATGAATTATGAGACTAAAGGGACTGTTTCAGTTCTTCCCACACTTGCGATTTACTTTTTTTCTGTGTTTATATTCAACCACAGAGTCTTGTTTTACATACCTATTTCCCGCCCCCGACACCGGAGAGGGCCCAGCTACTGCTACTTTATAGTTAGCAGCAACTCAGCCTTTCAGTAGTCATCATAAACCCTCCCCCTGACTCTCCAAACATCCAGAAGAACTTCTCCTTCAGTAGGATCTCTGAATCTAAAAACTCACTATCTTCATACGGATAAAACCATCCTTAAGAGTATCTCCATTGACCTTAATGCAGTTGGACCAATTTACCCCAGATCTGACTTTGACCCTAGTAGTGTTTCCTACCCTGCTGTGACTGGCAGTTCTCAAAACCATCCTCCAGTGTGAGGATGAGAGAAGGTCAGAAAACTAATCCCATGTGACTTCCTCTTATGCACTCACTTTTTCTTCTTCCAGGAGACTCCTCTGAGCCTGTCTCTTGGGAAATGGTCAGAACAGTGATCTACCTCTCTGTGTTCCTATTTGCACTCTCTCCTCCCACTGTTCTCACATAAAACCTCTTCTCTCCAAATCTCCACCTCTGAACACTGTGATCCATTCTCATGGAATTCCTTCCATGGCAAAAAAAGACTTAACCTAAATGTAGATTTCATGATTTTGAGGCAGAATGAGGTTCTAAGTTTTGATGTTCATATGGGGCCCCACAACCATGGGGCATTTGGGGAGTCTAATTCTTCCCTCACAGGATCAAAATAACTCTCATTGGCTTCAGAGGAAGTTATTCCCATCTGCAGGAAGGAAGGCCTCTGGAAAGAACAGATAATTGATTCCCTCTTTCAGACTCTCATGCTTCCTTTCAGTGTGGTCTCCTGATGTGGGTTAGGAAGATGAAAAGCACGGTAAGGAATTAACCCAACAATGAAGTTGTGTGGTGAACCTGAAAAAAAAAAATCATGGACACATCTTTCTTCATTCTCTTGTGTAATGTTTATTGAATGTCAGGGTCTGGGTGTCCCCTTCAGCAGCATCAGGAGAATCAACACTCATGCCAGATCAGTGTATCGGGGGTCTTGGTTTGCAGTTGGGCAACTGTTCCTGAATGAGGGCTGAGCAATCAGTCAGTAGCTCAGGCTGTCCGGCCTAAGGGTTAGCGCTCACCCAACCTGAAGTGCAGGGCCTGGGGTAGGGGGACCCAGGCCCACCCTACTCCACCAGATCCCACCCCAAGTCACTAGAAGCAACAGGTGACCCCATCACAGCCTTAACGTGGAAACTTGGGGTCACTGCCTTACCTCCTGGCAACACAACAGGACCAAAGTCTGATTTCCCTGGACTACTTTCTACTGGCATCTGGTGGGGCTCCTCCACAGGGGAGCACTTTGCCTTCTCTTCAGGCCAGCTCTCAGGAGTCATCACCCACCACAACCAGTCATGGGCTCCCTGGAAAGGACATCTGGTCTGGCTCTCACTGAGCAGCAGGGCCCTGCTCTTATCTTTCCTGCCCCAACCCTGTACTTCCTGTGAGGGGGATGGGGTGGGTTAGCTGAGTCCAATAGGGTGATTTAACCCCCTCTGCATTGGAATGAGGCCACTCCACCTCATTATACCAGGTTAATGCCCCAGTTAAACATGTAAAAAACTTCAGTCTCCTCTATTCTCTCCCTTACCCTGCCTGACAAAATCCCCAGATAAAACACAGAAATAAAAAATCTGATACATCAGCTGTGAAATCTGTAACCAATTAAAGATCCAGGAGCCAGTTACATAAAACTTTTGCCTCAAAACCCAAATGTTTCTTACTGAACTTCTAGTCTTAGGGCCAAGGATTCTACTTATTGTTTATCTGATGCCCATTGCACCCAAAGTCAAATAACATGAGACCCCTGGCTATGTGGACATTAAGAGGATATCATGAGGTAAGAGGAGAGTAAAAAGGCAGAGACACAAGTCTTTCTATACATCTCTGCACCTGGAACACTGCATTTAGTTCTAGATACCTCATTGCCACAAAGATATTGACAAACTGCAGGCGACTCAGAGAAGAATAACAAAAATTTACTGGGGTACCGGGAAGACTAGTTTATAAAGAAACTTTTTAAAAGTTAAGTATGCAGTGCTTGGCTAAATGATGATTAATGGCCTGATCCAAAGCCCCTTGAAGTCAACTGAAAGACTCCCACTGATAAGAGTGGGCTCTGGATTTAGCCCTGAGTGAAAGGAGCTGGGAGAGAAAAATAATCTGCATATTTTGGACGCATGTAAACATCAAGGTGGGAGGGGAATTTAGGGAGGTACACACGGGTAAACTAGGAGCAAAGGAATTAATTTAAAGAAATACTCTGGCTGAATATCAGAAAACCTACCTAACAGTATGATCTATTAGGCTTCGCAACAGATCCCAGCTAGTAAGTGTGCAACAACAGGGAAAAATCCTACAAAGGGAGATAAGATGGAAAAACTTAATGTGGTTATTGGTATTATTTCTAACTTCTATATTTGTTTGATCCTTTGCCATCAGATTCTGGGCTGAAGACAGAATTCTCAGTCTCGGGGATAAAAAAAGTTTCATCGTGGTGAGCTATAAACATGCTGTCCCTCCTTGATAGGATCTGTGTCCCCCAAAATAGCGAACTATAAGGATTTAATTTCTAGACTCTTCAAAAAGTTTCTCCAATACAACTGAGAAATTCCCACCTTTTACAGACAATCTATTTACTAAATTGCCTAGTTTTACAAATGCTATAGTAAGGACAGTGCATAAAGCCAAGACATAAAATAAGAGCCGCTACATATAGCATTCAAAAAGCGATGGTATTGAAGACATTTCACTTAGAGTCTGTCAGTGGAAAGACTCTCTTTTGACTTCAGTAGGCTTCAGACAATCAAGTAACTGAATGTAAAATGTGTGCTTAACCTGCAGACAAACTTCATTTTTGTGCTGCAAATTACAAATCAAAAACTTATTCTTAATCTGCCTGACAGGTACCTTGCATTTTGCAGTGCTTATGTGAAACCTAGTAAAATGTTTTTGTTTTTGTATTATCAATTCCACAGCATTTATGACATTTGTTGAGGAAATTTTTTGAAGAGCCATGCAATTAAAAGTTTGTAGTTCAAGATGTATGAATTTCAGTCCTAGCAGTGTCTTTTCTTCTGCTTATTTCTGAGAGCTTAATTCCGAACAAACTCAGTTATTGTTGGAATCACTTTTCATTTACACCGGTGTGAGATCTGAATCAGGCCCAGTATGTGTTCATTTCTCATTTGTTGTCTTGGTTTCTGAGAACATTTACTACTGTTGAATACAATGCTCCTAAAACACCAAATGTGCTTGTGAGTTGAGTGGATACTCCAAAGTGTCATACCGGAAGGATTAATTAAATGAAACATGGCCTTTTTCCCCCAGTGGTCCCGTTTCTGATCTAACTCTCTCCAGTTTTGCACTCGTGTAACAACTCCATTTACTTCAGCAGAGTTATTTCTGATTTACGCTGGGGGAACTGAGGTAATAACAATACATGCATATTTCTGTTACAGTAGCACTCAATCAGGATCAGAGACTCATTGTGCTAAGCATTGTACGAACACATACAAAGACAAGTTAAAAGTTAACAGTCTAAGAAACTGGCCCAGGGTTCTCTTCATATACAGATTAATGCAAATTTTGTACAGTAAATTCTGGACTTCAGTTGCTTTTATGTTGCATTAACAATGATGCACTTGCTTTCAGGCATCACCACTGCACGTGTTCAGCACCTTTTGAGACCAGGTCTGGGACATGAATTCATGGAAACTAAAACCCAGAGAGCATCAACAGCAGAATTCATCTGTGTATCCCAAGTCAGAAATTATGTTTCTGACTGTGAGGACAAGCAGTTGTTAAAGCATTGTTTCTTTAATTAGTCTTCTGGGATGAGAAATGTTTAGAATAATTTCTTGTAGCACTGGGAATCATGCAAGGAGCAGGCCTAACTAAAGTATTATGGAACCATATTTTGTTTTCATTTACTCTGGTATAAATTTGAAGTAACTCATTTGGTTTCACTGGAGATCCCAAATTTACACAGGTGTAGCTGAGATCTGAATCTAGTCCAATGAATATCTTCAAATAAGCCAAGTCCTGCTCTCCACTGCACCTGGAAATCCCATCACAATTGCTAAATGAGAGCAGAATGGGGTGCAGTCTGTCTGCATAGACACCTTTCACTGAGCATGGATGAAGAAAGCCACTTCTGGGTCAGTGTGATGACAGCCAGCTTGGCCAACATACCAGGGATTGAACCAGGGACTTCTAGAATTAACAAGCTAAAGCAGCAAGGCTACTGAAGTGGGGGCTATTAGAGATTCATACCTTCTGCAGATTAGCCCAGAGGGAGAACCTGTAACATATTACATCAGCATATCCATTCCTCTGTGTGTGTGTGTCTGGAGGTAAACTGAAAAAAATTGCCATCAGTTTCGTGTGCCACACCAAAAACAATGTATAAGCTCTCCTCGCTAGTCTACAGCCAGCAGATGACTGATTAAACCTATTCCCACTATTGTGTAAATCATGCTGATATCACTGAAGGGAACTGGTACAAAATGAGAGAAATCTCCTGCCCTATCTGTTTTCGGTGGACATGCAAATCCATCTTTCATGGTTCTACCAGTTTCTATGTGCTAGAAGTTGGGGGATGGGGTTATATCCCCCAAGGAAAATCTAGTGCCACAGAAAGTGATGTTGGTATTTCAATAGGTGGCAATCTTTCTTGTGAGTCAAAACTGAGTTAATTCCCAGCAGGCTATTTATTGGAAAGTTTTGTGTTTCAGGTCAGCTTTGAAACTAGGGTCCTGACTATCTGTGGCAATTAAGAATCCCATGACACTTTTTTTTGAAGAGCAGGGGTATCATTAACCCTATTATCCTGACTAAATTCTAGATAGGTAGTGAAATTCTGCCTGTCTAAAATTCCCTTTTAGTTTCACTTGGAAGATGGTATTCTCAACTTTCTGCCCAGAACAATTAAATACTATTGCTATGCCCAGGACCGGCGCCAGGGTTTCTCGCGCCCTAGGCGCACGGCCATTTCGCCGCCCCCCGTGCTGATCCCGCGGCTCTGGTGGAGCTGCCGCAGGCATTCCTGCGGAGGGTCCGTTGGTCTATGGCTCTGGTGGAGCTGCCACAGGTATGCCTGCGGGAGGTCCACCGGAGCCGCTGACCATCCACAGGCATGACTGCGGCAGCTCCACTGGAGCCGTGGACCAACGGATCCTCCGCAGGCATGCCTGCGGGAGGTCCACCGGAGCCGCTTGCAGCCCCGCTGGCAAAATGCCGCCCCCTGAACAATCCTGGTGCCCTAGGTGATTGCCTAGGCTGCCTAAATTGTAGCGCCGGCCCTGGCTATGCCCTATTTCAAATATTACCTTCCATCCCAAAGATGGCTGAATTTCAGTGGTGAGTGAAAATCAATTTGTATATAGAATTAATATGCAGTTGGTAAAGCTTATTAAGTGCATTGAGATCTTTGGATGAAAGATACTATATACACACTAGTGATTATCTGGTAGAGTGCTTGTAGAATCTTTGGATGACAGGTGCAATAGAAATGTTAGGAGTCAGTCTTAGGCTATAGCAAGAAATCCTTAGAGTGATTATTCATATTTCTCCTCTTTCTGTTTTATTTCTATATTTTTAAAAATATTATTTTCTTGAAACAATAAAATTAAAAAGAATGTGGTACTGTACTTGTGGGAAGTGCTAAATAGCACCCCAAAACAAAGTTCTCTCTTTATCTATAATATGGCTACAGAATGACCAGTGGCAGTGTAAACTTTCCTCCATGCTACCCTACCAATGTGTCGCATCCCTAACTTGAAGGGACCACCTCTAGGAATCAGAGAAGTTCAATGCCAAGTGCTCAAGTTTCTTGAACTCTGGTGCAGTGATGGTTTTGTGACATGAATGCTAAAGATATCCTAGGACTGCACACGTGCATACTTCAAAAGTTCTAAGGGCCGTGTGATGCGGTATACAAACCGCATACCGGGCAACACTAGGTTAATGAGTTATTGTGGGCTTATGGGGCCCCACCACACCACACCTGTGAAAGATGTCAGACTGGGAGGGAGGAGCTTCAAAAGATAAAATGCAGCACAGTTGGTAGCAGACCAGAGAGGAGAGCAGACTTGAAAGAAGAAGGCTGGGGGGCCTGATGCTGAGCCATCTTTGATGGGACTACTTCTCTATGATTTCGGGGAGAGGTTGGTTGGAGCCATATCTTAACAGAAGCCCTCTGAAGAAAGAGACCCTTAGTCCACCTGTAGAACAATTCATTTGTGTTAATTTCTTTTTGTGGAAGGGGTGGACTATTCAGGGCTCAGCTGGAGGACTGAGCCTCTTACGATGGGACTGATGTGGTGGAACACTCAGACATGGCAGAGCAGAGTCCTGAATGAGTGCAGGGCCCCACCAAGAGCCATGGGGCACTCTCGGGAGGGAATACTGTGACAGACCTGATTCACAGGGCATTGAAGTCAGGGGAAAGACTCCTATTGACTTAAATGGGCATTGGACCATGCCCTAGGTTGGATCGTGCCCAACCTATAGCCCATGGGCAATACACGGCCCACCATTTCATAAGGCCCATGGCCTGCTTCAAACACTGTACTAATAGCCAGTTCTTTAGTGTTTTGTCATCATGTTTACACAAGTGTGTAATCACACAATACTGTACATAGAAACAACCTATCTAAATACATACGAAACAAGCTGAACTTAAAATATAACTCAGTACAGGTGACTTTATATCTTACTACAATATGTAGAATCTATTTGTCCCACACAAGGTTGTGTTTAGGTTTATGTGACCCTCCTGGCTGGACACCACTGCCACCACACTATGTAATTAAAAGATCTAATTTCTGTGCTCTGAGACCTTCCATTCCCAGAGGCTGGTTACATGTGCCAAGGGTTGCCAACATTGTATTTCAAACACAAGGGACTGTTTTCTTAGCATCCCATCCCACCCTTCCTCCCAATACTAATTATTATTGGGAGGACGGATGGGGAGGGTGTGCTAAGACAACAGTCCCTTGTTTTAATAATAATAAGCAGTACTTACCTACATTTGCCAGGGCATTTCTTGATCCTTTTTGCAGCACTCAGCAACTCCCAATCTTGTTGTACAGAGATAAAAAAATAAGGAACATCCTTTATAATAAGGGACTGTTGGCAACTCTACATGTGCCAACAGTTATATACTAGGTGATAAGCACCCTAGACATGCCGGCAAATAAAATAAATACTTCTAACCACTTAACCCAAACTTAGGTCTTAGTGAATTTCATACTTTGGAAGGTGCCAGATTGATAGCCCTGGGCAATGGAGTCCTCTTTTCGTCTACAGAACAGTTACACCGCAAGCAACGTTAGAACCCAACTTCATACTGGTCCCCGATCATATGTCTTAACTCTGAGTAGAATTCATAAGCCAGTCCCACTAAGTCCTTGACCTCTCTGCTGGGACTGACAACAAAGGTGTCAATTGCTTTTTGTGATATAGCTGTCCACTAGGGACTGGACTGAGACCCCCAACTGGTTTCACAGACCAGTGCTGTAATGTATTATGATTACTGGTGCTCTGGAAATACTTTAGATAGATTAAATTAGATAGAAACCTACAAAAGATAGTTTAGAACATTAACAGTTTATTTTGGAATAAACTAGGAATTTTTCTAGCTAACCCTATCATTATAATAGAGAAAAATGTTCCCAAAGGAAAAATATTCTATTTTTTCATTTGCCCATTAAACACATTGTTATTGTAGGACAGAAAAGCCTGAGCTGAAGATGCCAAGAAATATGATAATAGAGCCACTCCATACAAATATCACTGTTTCATAGAAATGCAAAGTACAACATTGACTATGTTAGACATCTGTGATCCTATCACAGAGGTAGTCAGTTTCTAGACTATTCCAAGGTGTAGGTGTTACATAGAACACTGTGACATAAGCAGGCAAGGGAGAATCACAGTCTGTGTGTGACTTAATACTTAGTGGAATGGTCGGCTTCCATGCGACAGGGGGACTGTGAATGTCCATTCTGGCAGGACTGTCACTCATTTTGGTTCTGTAGCTCTGAAGTAGAGATAAAAAAATACATTTAAAACCCCTCTGTTCTTTATTCTGGCTAAGTTTTGTTTTTTCTCTACGTCAATATATGAACTATTTTTGCATAAACAGTCATTTGTTTCCTTGAAAACTGTGCTTGGAAAATTCTCTGTCAGACAGCACAAAGAGTCAGACTGATATGTCTTCCCATGAAACTTAAATTTTATTTTGATCACCTGTAAATATAGGGTTGGAGCCTTAAGCACCTCCCTACTTTGAGAGTGTCAAACCAAGCTGTTCTCCTCTAAAGGTTTCTGGCAGTGTGCTGGGCAACACTGCGCTGGCATGGAGGTATGTGGGCTGGAGAGGAGTGAGAAAAAGACTGGAACAGGCCCTCAGTCAACAGCCGACACTCTCCAGCTTCTCAGCTGTGAAGGCAGCAGCACAGAAGTAAGCATGGCATGGTATAGTATTGCCACCCTTACTTCTTCACTGCTGCTGGTGGGAGGCTGCCTTCAGAGCTGGGCGCCTGACCAACAGCCACCGCTCTCCAGTCGGCCAGCTCTGAAGGAAGCACAGAAGTTAGAGTGGCAATACCGTGCCCCCCCCAAATAACGTTGCAACCCCTCCCACCCCGCAACTCCCTTTTGGGTCAGGATCCCCAATTTGAGAAACACTAGTCTCCCCCATGAAATCTGTATAGTACAGGGTAAACGCACACAAAAGACCAGTTTTAACAGGAGGAGACCAGATTTCACAGTCCATGACATGTTTTACATGGCTATGAATTTGGTAGGGCCCTACACATGTGCGTGAGTTTTTGTGTATGTAAAACAGAGCCACTCTGGGCTTTAAACCATCCCTGATGCCAACATGCTAGAGTGTCGGGTTAAACAACAGAAAAATGTTAGAAAACTGAATTGCAGAAACAGAAGCAGGAACTAAAATGTAGCACAATTTTTTAAGAAATAATCACATTACAATGTATATTTGTAGAACACCTTTCAAAATGTAAGATAACAAAAGCATTTTCAGAATCGGTGCCATTGACCCATTGAAGTGCAGCCTCTTGTGGGATTGAGGGAAGCAGCCCGCTCATGCACAGCAAGTTGCACTATAAACGGGAAGGAGAAATTTTGTTCAATCACACTTGAGCGAAACTCATCTTGTAAGAAAAGTGTAGAGTGGACTGGGCTTTAGTTTTGAAAGTCTGAAAGATCCCCACCCCGCCACAAAAAACTGCATGGGACTCTGTTTAGTTCAGACCTGGTGGAGCCTGCCAGAAATGGAACTTGCTGTTCCACAGCTAAGAAAACCTAAAATAAATAAATAAATAAATAAAATAAAATAAAACAAAACCCACTTCAAAACCCCATTTATTATATTTAAATATTTTTATTCATATTTTAAATGCCTTTTACTTTATAAATGGATGATTCTCCTCTCCTAATGTCAATCAGGAATCAGTCCAAAAAAGTCAGTGGTGTTCAACTGGTGTAAAAGTGGTCTAAATAAGAATCCTACATATTTTGCTTTTCCAGCAGCACTGGCATTTCCTATTCCTTCTTCACCCCTCCCCTTTTTCCACTCATCTACTATTTTATGTTATTCTTAAGTACACCAATAACAATACCGATCTCAGCATAGTACTGACAGTTTTAAACAATAGGAAGCCACAGGCAAAACTCCTCACTTATTTTTGTACTCTGTATGGAACGTTTAGCACAAAAGTTGGCAGCCATCCCTTTACCCCAGAGAAACCCTCCTTGGTGCAACAATCATTTTTTCTTCAGATGATTTTTTTCCTATGCCTCTAATAATTTCAGTGGCTTATCTCTGAATCCCTTCTCTTTCTGCTATATCTTTTTTTGAAATTAGGGCCGGCGACCAGAACTGAGAAGAGTGAGGATGCACCATCAATTTATATAATGACATTATAATATTTTCAGTATTATTTTCCATCTGATTCCTTTTGCATCCTAACATTTTGTTTGTATTTTTAATACTACAGTGTACCGAATGGTTTTCATTGAACTGTCCACAATTACTCTAATTGCAAGAAAGAAGGTATAGAAAGAGAATTGGAAGAATGGGTCAAGTCAAACCCCAATGAAAGAAAGGCTGCCTCCTGGCATGGGGATGTCCCAGGGGATAGAGTAGAGGCATAGCTAACAGAGGCCTAAACCTCTTACCATTATGTGGTACCACCAACGAACACCAGTCATCACAAAGAACTCTGCCTTGTATGAGAAGGGACAGAAAGAGACACTCTTCCCACCACAAACCAGAGAAAAAGGGGGTCTGTGTTCATAAAACAATTCTTGGCAAACCTGCTTGGATTATAATTTGATGCTAGTGAAACCTTGCCTGGATTATATCAGGATTACTCCACCTACTGCTTCAGCTAGAGTCAAAAGGTGAACTGACTCTGGAAGAAAAATCTGAGGCCCGAGGTGCCTTCTCTGTCCATGATATTATTTTGCCATGTTTTATTTGGCCCAGCATTTGAGAAAACAAAATGGAGGTTTTCTGTAAGGACTGGAATGAGAAGTCAGGACGGGTTACTACATCTCATCATCTGGAAACGCCTAGGGTGCTAGAGTCCAACACTGCTGCAAGTGTCACAAGATCTAATGTGATACAGGAAGCCCTCTGCCAAGGTTCTGCTCCTGCAGCAGCACATGGGGAGAAAAATATAAATGGACATCCAGATCCAGTGAGCTTGATTTCCTCTTGGGTCCCTGTGTTCCAGAGAGATGCAGCAGCAGAAAGGCTGCAGCAGCTGCTTTAGAAGGGAGCCTGAAGTTGGCTAGCACACTGCACCAAAAATGGACAGTGCTGGCCAGGGAGGGTCATGGCTAGGGTAGCCAGGGGACATGCTGATTCAAAACATTCCATTCTGCTGTTAGGGTCTTGTGGAGTTCTGGCTACAGTTTAAAATTGTGGTCTCCCAAGAGAACCTCTGGGACTTAATTTGCCCTCAGGCTCTAGGGCTACAAATTGCACCCCTCTGTGCCAGCAGGTTTGAATCAGTCCAGTAGCTGCTGTGGGCAACAGATTGAGCAATGAATTAGCTGATGTTAGTCATCATTTTTCCAATATGATGTTTGGGTATTTCATCATGTAAGTGGGAACGGGTGGGAACATAGAACACTTTTCTGATAGCATAATCACCAGTTATTTTAATATACCTCTCTTGTTGACGCTCATCAAAGCATTTAAAATAAGTTGTCATTTCCTCTAGCAGAACAACAAAAATGACACCACAGATTTTATGACAAACATTGAATACACACTAACCAAATCTGACAAAGCAAGGCTCAGGTAAGGATATAATCTGTAGATTAATGCAGAAGTACCATGTCCAAACAATCAGAATAATACATGGAAGATGAACTGCTTGAGTGGATGGGGAGAGGGTGCAGGAGTCAGTGATTAGGCAGAGGGAAGTCTGGAGGGTGTGAAGAATATAAAGTAGGAGTTGTTAGACTGGAAGGTACAGTACTTAACCAAAGCTGGTGGAGGAGATGCTATGTTGTTATGCTCAGCTAAGATCTTGGTGTTCCTTTCTCATGACATTATGAAATCTCTCTATCTTCTGCCTAATAAATGAAGGCAAACTTTTTATCACCATCTGCCTGATATAGATTTCATGTTCCATGCACTATTTTACATGTTATTAAAGTTGTTGTCTTCATACTATGACAAGCAAACTGTATAAATAGGAAAAAATAAGAGCATAAATAAAAGTATTTGTGTTGGTTTAGGTCTCTTTTTTTCATCTGCAGTCTCAGTCTCTAATTGTCCTGCATTCTGTAATCCGCCAGATGTCTCAGCAGCCTCCTTCTCTCATTCCCTCTCCTGCAGCTTCAACTCCTTCCTTATCTCCCACTTCAGCTCCAGGAATATTTTGTCCCTTGGCATCTTTTCTCTTTTCTCAAGTTGCTAAGAGACTGTGTGTTTGTCCTGCTTTGTCTCCTCAAATTCTCACTAGTGGGATGTGGAGACATCTTAGGGAGCCATGGACATTTTCTCCTTTTGTGCACTGGGCATCATCATATTTGCATCAGCAGGAGCTACTGAAAATGTAGAAGAAAAATAATTAAGGTTGCGCTAGGGTTCTGTGTTGTCCCAGTCTTGCGAGTTTAGAATGAAGGTGCTTCTGCATAGTGTGACAAAGTTCCTCCTCTACCTTGGTGGGTCCTGCGCTTCTTGGCAGATTTGCTCACCTCAGTGATCTTCCCCACAGTCTGGGTCAACTCCTCATGTGTCTGATCAGGAGTTGGGAGCTTTGGGGGAACCCAGGCCCGCCCTCTACTCTGGGTTCCAGCCTAGGGCCCTG